>NW_027198642.1:0-10000 GCF_038502225.1 Cherax quadricarinatus | reverse complement strand
AGTTATGTAACACCTGAGTCATTGTCAGTAAGGTGTTACCAGTTATGTAACACCTGAGTCATTGTCAGTAAGGTGTTACCAGTTATGTAACACCACAGTGACTGTCAGTAAGGTGTTACCAGTTATGTAACACCTGAGTGACTGTCAGTAAGGTGTTACCAGTTATGTAACACCTGAGTGACTGTCAGTAAGGTGTTACCAGTTATGTAACACCTGAGTGACTGTCAGTAAGGTGTTACCAGTTATGTAACACCTGAGTGACTGTCAGTAAGGTGTTACCAGTTATGTAACACCTGAGTGACTGTCAGTAAGGTGTTACCAGTTATGTAACACCTGAGTGACTGTCAGTAAGGTGTTACCAGTTATGTAACACCTGAGTGACTGTCAGTAAGGTGTTACCAGTTATGTAACACCTGAGTGACTGTCAGTAAGGTGTTACCAGTTATGTAACACCTGAGTGACTGTCAGTAAGGTGTTACCAGTTATGTAACACCTGAGTGACTGTCAGTGACTGTCAGTAAGGTGTTACCAGTTATGTAACACCTCAGTGACTGTCAGTAAGGTGTTACCAGTTATGTAACACCTCAGTGACTGTCAGTAAGGTGTTACCAGTTCTGTAACACCACCTGTCAGTACTGTCAGTAAGTGTTACCAGTTATGTAACACCTCAGTGACTGTCAGTAAGGTGTTACCAGTTATGTAACACCTGAGTGACTGTCAGTAAGGTGTTACCAGTTATGTAACACCTGAGTGACTGTCAGTAAGGTGTTACCAGTTATGTAACACCACAGTGACTGTCAGTAAGGTGTTACCAGTTATGTAACACCTGAGTGACTGTCAGTAAGGTGTTACCAGTTATGTAACACCTGAGTGACTGTCAGTAAGGTGTTACCAGTTATGTAACACCTCAGTGACTGTCAGTAAGGTGTTACCAGTTATGTAACACCTCAGTGACTGTCAGTAAGGTGTTACCAGTTATGACAGTTTCCTCTACAAAACAATTAACTAAACATGATGAATGTGAGTGCAAGATTTGGAGAGAATTTTTATATAGAAATTGTTGGGAAACAGTGTGATTCCTGGTGGATATTACCAGACTGACTGATAACATTAGTAGTAGTAGTAATGTTAATAGTAGTAGTAGTAATGATAATAGTAGTAGTAGTAATGATAATAGTAGTAGTAGTAATGACAATAGTAGTAGTAGTAGTAATGATAATAGTAGTAGTAGTAATGACAATAGTAGTAGTAGTAGTAATGACAATAGTAGTAGTAGTAATGGTAGTAGTAGTAGTAGTAATGACAATAGTAGTAGTAGTAGTAGTAGTAAGTAATGTAGTAGTAGTAATGAAGCAGTAGTAGTAGTAGTAATGACAGTAATAGTAATGATATAGTAGTAATGTAGTAGTAGTAATGATAACAGTAGTAGTAGTAGTAATGTTAATAATAGTAGTAGTAATGACAATAGTAGTAGTAGTAGTAATGATAACAGTAGTAGTAGTAGTAATGATAGTAGTAGTAGTAAGAGTAGTAGTAGTAGTAGTAATGACAATAGTAGTAGTAGTAATGATAACAGTAGTAGTAGTAGTAGTAATGATAATAGTAGTAGTAGTAATGTTAATAGTAGTAGTAGTAATGTTAGAAGTAGTAGTAATAATGATAGTAGTAGTAGTAATGTTAATAGTAGTAGTAGTAATGTTAGTAGTAGTAGTAGTAATGATAATAGTAGTAGTAGTAATGACAATAGTAGTAGTAGTAGTAATGACAAAAGTAGTAGTAGTAGTAATGATAATAGTAGTAGTAGTAATGATAATAGTAGTAGTAGTAATGATAGTAATAATGATAATAGTAGTAGAAATGATAATAGTAGTTGTAGTAATGATAACAGTAGTAGTAATGTTAATAGTATTAGTAATGATTATAGTAGTAGTAGTAATGATAGCAGTAGTAATGATAATGGTAGTAATATTAATGATAGTAATAGTAACGATGACGGTAGTAATATTAATGATAGTAGTAGTAATGATGACGGTAGTAATATTAATGATAGTAGTAGTAATGATGACGGTAGTAATATTAATGATAGTAATAGTAATGATGATAACAACAATATTAATGGTAGTTAATTCTAGTAATAATGATAACAGTAGCAGTAGCTAAACTCTTCTTCTGTTCTTTCTATTGGAAAGTCAGTCATCAACACCAGAAGGCACAGAAACTAACCAAGTCTCACTAGTAACTGAATCCTTTCAACAACATGACACAGTTAACGTCCTTACCAGAGCACAGTCTAAGGTAAAACCTATACAACCGTTGGTTTTTTCCAAAGGAAAATCTACTGAGCTTTCTCAATTAGATTTAGAGGGTCTTCAAAAGACTTGTCCTTCCATAGAGGAAACTCGGTTTTTTTTTTTTTTTTTTTTTTTTTTTTTTTTTTTAACTTACACTATACAAAAATGCACACAAGCTTAAAAATGTTGTCCAACAAATGCACCAATATTAAAACTTTCACAATTTACAACATCAACATAATTAATACCACACCAATCCAAAGAACACTAAACCCATACACTCTGTTAACACTCACTCAAAACCTGCAAAGTGCAGGATTAGAAACCCTCGCCGCCACACAACTGTGGCACAACCCTCTTCCCCTTAACTTAGTTTGTAACTAAAACACTCTTCCCCAATATACAGATACTTGATATGAAAACACTACTAATAAACAAATTTATGCAGTATCATGTTATTACCTGGAGTTTACCTGGAGAGAGTTCCGGGGGTCAACGCCCCCGCGGCCCGGTCTGTGACCAGTTTGTACCTAACCATGTTAGTATCTGCATACTAAATGACAAATGCCTTAACATCGTCTATATACACTTTCACAATTGCATTACCTCACCTTAGTCACAACTACCCACAAAGGAGATGTTTTGTTAGTATCCAAAAGGTTTACACTTCCTTATCCACCTTCACCACAAATTATAACATCACTCTCTCAAACAATATTTGTCTATATTCTTTCTTTCATTAAAATTCCTTCAATTATTACAATACTTTTTAACAGTTTTGATGCCACATCACCATACATTTTTTTATTTTATTTAAACCGTCATATTACAAAATATAAAAATTAAAAATAGAAAAACATCTGCCCTAACAAACAGGTATCCTAACAATAAAACATAAAACACAGTACATCATATTCCATGTACTGTACGTGTATATTGCATGTACGTGTATATTGCAACATTCTGACTGTTGCAATATACACTTCAAGCGACCTAGGTCGTACCTCTGTGGTCCAAAAGGTCCTCCTACCACTAACAAAATATTCTAAAGACCTGCAGTAATAACTCATAAAACCCCTATTCGCCCCACCATAATAACTACTATATAAGCGGATATCCGGACCTATAACATATCAGTTTAAATACATAAGTTACAATACATAAAACAAAATGGCAAAAGAACATACCAGCCATCAATGCTCAAAGGCTATACCACGCAAACATGGATTCCAGTACCTGAGTTAACATTTCTCTTAGACAATAACCCTTACATACATATAATACACAGTTTCCTATAAACCATCGAACACAACCACCGGATATCACATGTATTTAGCAAATACAAGTTCCCCTTTAAACACCTACCCTGACCATCCCCTAAAACTCTACCACCCAAAGGTGCCCAATTGTAATCATGCCACTTACGGATTACGTTACACAGGACAAAACCATGACGGTAAGAATACCAGATTTAACAATACTGATGTGGATATGTAACGAAGTCTCACATGACACTGTGGAATTATAATTATGCGAGACACAATATGTGAATAAATTTCTTAAAACTAACACTTTTTTCTTAACATATACTCTGAAGTACACAAAATTAACTAGTGGGTACACCCTACATGAACTCAATGTAGTTGGTATAATCATACGTTCCAAAACACTTTCTTTATCCCATCTTCAGACCTGATACTTCCCACGAGCTCTCCTTTAACAACTCTTTTTTTAAGTACAAAAACGTGAAGTGATACAAAAACTGGCTTTACAAAACCTGTCACACGCAACATACTTGACAAACACAACCACACTTTACATGCCCTTCCAATCCACACAATCTCTCTCGAAAACCTTACATCAAGCGCCCCCCCCTCCAAAAAACTAAGTGACTCCTCTTAAAGAGAAAACAGTCCCTTACATATAATTAGCTTGCCAAAATAATGAGTCCATTGACTGTAATGTTGCGGTATGAATCCGGAAAAAGAATTTTCCACTGTTACCCATAAATGAGTTTATTCCTGCAGACCGTTCGATATATACCTGCCGCAACTGCCCTAATTCTAATCCCCCCCCCCCGTGTCCCTCATTCCCCAAGAAAAAAACAGGAAATCCGCCACTACGTACATAATAGCCCGTCTCACGTCCTCAGAGACTCCTCGTATCTCAAAAGTTAGGGCTCGCAGAAACTCTACTTTACCCCCACTCAACAATCTGAAAACTCTTGTCAACCATAACCGACCCCCTCCCAACTCTCACAGAAATAAACGGCGTGAAAAGCTGTTTCTCGTTCATTACAATGATCACAGGTCGCTTCCCTTACCGATCCCATTACGAGCAATGCAGTCTTTGAAGCTAAAATTCCCATTATAAATCTATAAACCAACTCTCTCACACTCGGCATCAACTTAAGCTTTCTGAAATCATTCCATATTTTTCCCCAATCATACAAGGGGTACACCGATACCCCTGCATGGTTTCCGTTTTCCCACTCATCTCCACCAACCGTCCGACCCTAAGTTTTGTTGCCTCTCCAACCACTAACAACAATCTTAGTATATTCTCACATTCACGTAAGTCCTTTCCACACCACCACCTTCGCGCATCCTTCATCACCCTTCCAACTCTTACCCCTCTCACTCCCCCCCCTCCCTCACAAACCTCTGTTTTACATACAGTGCCTTTATTCTCGACTCCAGCGCCAAAAGTCCCAAAAGTCCCTACGTATGTTTGACATTACCACCTCTTTACTGAGCCATGCCCTCCCAAAACCCCAAACATAACGTAACGCCCGCTTCTGTATCTCATTTACCTCCTGCACCCTTAAATGATACACTACAGCAACACTCCACACTTTGAGGGAATGGTATGGTGATACCGACAAGATGTGGAAAAAGACACTTATGTACAGTTCAGGACATTTATTAAAGGAAACGTTTCGCCACGAGTGGCGAAATGTCCTGAACTGTACATAAGTGTCTTTTTCCACACTCCACACTTTACTATAGACCAATGTATTGATGACAATCGCTGTTTATAGTAAGGTAACATCCCCTGCTCTTAGGCTCCGTATCCTGTTCACTACCTTTTCTCCCACCAACTCCGAGATCATTCGTCGAGCCTCCTGCTCATCAGCCATATATATAATTCCACAATTTTTTTTAGCCGGTCCGCCACTTCCCACCCAAACTCCAACCCCATTCCACCCCTCACCCACAAACCTATTTCTAGTAAGCACGATTTCGCTCTGTTTACACGCATTCCTGACGCCCTCCCAAGCATTTCCAACACCCTTCCTATCGTTCTCAATCCTTCCACACCAGTGATCAGTACAGTTGTATCATCTACATATCCTACCACCTCATTGAATCCTGCCTCCTCCCCATTTGAACTCCCCCCCTCAACTATTTCATAAAACGGGTGCTGTATGCACGCGAACAAAATCTGAGACAAAGGACACGCTTGTCTCAGCCCTTTCTCCATTTCCACAATCCTACCCAACCTACCATTTATTTGCACCTTTACCACCGCCTCAGAATACAAGATCTCAGTGTTCTTCCCTCCTGCTTTTTCCTTACCAACACAACCACACCTGTCCTCTGTGTCATTCCTAACTTTCCTTCCCTTAACATACAATTCATTACTTTCACTAGACAGTATGGGCCAGTAGGCCTGTATCAGTGCTCCTCCTTTCTTATGTTCTTACGTTCTACAAATTTATATTGTCTTCATGCGGCAGTTGCCTTCAGCATATTTTCAGAGTCACTGCTCATTCTCTTGAGTCAGTAGTTTATATTCTTGTTACTCGCGCTTATCTAGCAACAATATTCATGACTTATTTGGTTCTAGTTATAATGTTCGTCTTTGATATTGAGTTTGTATCGAAATAGCAAACTGCAGTCAGTAGTGAGGAAGAAACCATGGGACAGGTGGGGTTGGAACCCATGGCGAAGGAATCGTAAAACTCCGGGCCAGTGCAATATCGTGAGTCAGTACACAAATAACCCGCACATAAAAGAGAGAAGCTTACGACGACGTTTCGGTCCGACTTGGACCATTGACAAAGTCACACTAACCAGAGGTGGAGTAGGACGGCTATATATAGGACGCCTATATATAGCCGTCCTACTCCACCTCTGGTTAGTGTGACTGTCAATGGTGCAAGTCGGACCGAAACGTCGTCGTAAGCTTCTCTCTTTTATGTACGGGTTATTGGTGTATCGTTCCAGACACGGTATTGTGCCTTTTTTGTTATTTATTCGTGAGTCAGAGCTGAGGAAGAGAGACGTTGAAGAACAGAGCGAAACGTTGACAACCGTAAATTAAGGTTTGGTCTGCAAAGTGTACTGATTTTGGAAACTTAATTAGGTTGAAACACTCTCTTTAGCAACGTTATTTGTAAATGTAAATTCAAGGGAGTGTTCCTCTATGGTCAACTCTGTTACTTGCTACCTTAAATAAATTTGTCACGAGTGCCTGATTGCATTTGCATTGCTTAACAAGAAAAAGTAACATTCTGTCTTATTAATTAGCCTTTTGTATTAATGCAATTGAAGTGGAAGTTGCACAAATAACGGCTGTCATGTTTATTAACCAGGAAAAAGATGTTACACCAACATCCGACCTAAACAGTGTTGATGTTCCTGATGCTAACTGATGTAAGAACATAAGAAAGGAGGAACACTGCGATAGGCCTGTTGGTCCCATACTAGGCAGGTCCTTCACAAATCCAACCCACTAACAGAATAACTGCAACCCAAGCAATAACCTTTGTTAATCCTATTTACTCATGTGCAAGCCCGATTCAAATCCAACCTCTCTCACTCATGTATTTATCCAACCTAAATTTGAAATTACCCAAGGTTTTAGCTTCTATCACCCTACTAGGCAGACTGTTCCACTCACCAACTACCCTATTACCATGAGAACATAAGAACATAAGAACATAAGAAAGGAAGAACGAAACTGGTGATTTTTTTTATACAATATATAAATGTTTACAAAAATCTGTTACAAAACCAAATAACCAAAGTTTACCAAACTCTCCACATTTTTTTTCCTGATGACAGATGTGCTGGATGACGTCATTCACAAGACATTCACTAAACTGTGACACTGATTTATTAAAAACAGCAAGACAGTAAAAGGAAAACTTTGCTGTTATGGGCTTGGACCTGGCAAGAGCAAGAACACCACCAGTCGATCCCACAGTCTGGCTGCGGATCCTCCTGGTATGCTAATATATCAACCCTTATTTAAAACTCCTTTCATGTTCTGAGGATAAATTAATAATGAACAATATAAGATATTTTTACACTGTATCAGCTCGAATATTTCTGGGTTTGCCTTTAAACAGACGTTCTTTCTATCCATTAATGTTTGGGAATTATTGTAAAGGCATCACAGGGTGTATACAGGCTGTCTGCTGAGAAGGGATACCTACATTCTAGCTACCTTTGCAACTGTCTGTAGAGATGAGGGAATTTAGTATACGGAAAGGTTTTCTCCCCATCCTACGCATCTTACTGTCACATTGACAAGGATGTCACACAGCTAAAGATGAAAAATATCTCTACATATTCCAAACCTTCCAGTAATAAAGTCGACCTGAAAAGCTGAATAAAATTTTTTTACTCATTTGTGCCGACAAACATTCATGAATATTTAATAGGAAGAAGAGCTTAGACTACTGATAGAATTAACATTATTGCTATTATCATTACTACTAGTACTACTATTATCATTACTACTAGTACTACTAATATCATTATTATGTACTACATATGTTATCATGACTTGGGAGTCATGGTAAGCAGAAATCTAAAGCCAAGACAGCAGTGTCTTAGTGTGCGCAACAAGGCTAACAGATTACTAGGATTTATATCAAGAAGTGTAAGTAACAGAAGTTCAAAAGTTATTTTACAGCTCTATACATCACTAGTGAGGCCTCATTTAGATTATGCTGCTCAGTTTTGGTCCCCTTACTACAGGATGGATATAGACTTATTAGAGAACATACAGAGAAGAATGACTAAAACGATTTACTGTGTAAGGAACCTCCCGTATGAAGATAGACTTAAAGCCTTAAATCTCCACTCTCTGGAGAGACGTAGATTGAGGGGAGATATAATTGAAGTGTATAAGTGGATGACGGGCATAAACAAAGGAGATATTAATAAAGTACTGAGGGTGTCGAACCAGGTAAAAACCAGAAATAATGGATTAAAGTTGGATAAATTTAGATTTAGAAAGGACATAGGTAAGTACTGGTTTTCTAATAGAGTTGTGGATGTGTGGAACAATCTTCCCAGTAGGGTGATAGAAGCTAGGACTTTGGGAGGGTTTAAAAAGAGATTGGAAAAATATGAGTGGGAGGGGCTGTGTTTGATTTGTCATTGGGTACGAGAGTAAATTTTTGGGTAGCTATGGGTAGAGGTCATTTTGATAAGGACCTGCCTTGTATGGGCTAGTAGACCTTCTGCAGTGTTCCTCCATTCTTATGTTCTCTGGTCATAACCACCTGGAATCGCACCGCATCCCAACGATTTATGTATTAAATTTGTCTTCAAATCTTGCATCCACATTCATGTTTAGTTGTTTTGTTATGTTTCCAACAATGACAAAGAATTATTATACTTTTGTTTACCGGATAAACTTCATCGTCTTTACTTCTTATTTTATTATTTCGTCAAGTTTATATGGAGTTCTTAATACTCCTCAGCTTTCTTCTGGAGCTCTTAATACTCCTCAGCTTTCTTCTGGAGCTCTTAATACTCCTCAGCTTTCTTCTAGAGCTCTTGATACTCCTCAGCTTTCTTCTAGAGCTCTTGATACTCCTCAGCTTTCTTCCAGAGCTATTAATACTCCTCAGCTTTCTTCCGGAGCTCTTAATACTCCTCAGCTTTCTTCCGGAGCTCTTAATACTCCTCAGCTTTCTTCCGGAGCTCTTAATACTCCTCAGCTTTCTTCCGGAGCTCTTAATACTCCTCAGCTTTCTTCCGGAGCTCTTAATACTCCTCAGCTTTCTTCCGGAGCTCTTAATACTCCTCAGCTTTCTTCCGGAGCTCTTAATACTCCTCAGCTTTCTTCCGGAGCTCTTAATACTCCTCAGCTTTCTTCCGGAGCTCTTAATACTCCTCAGCTTTCTTCCGGAGCTCTTAATACTCCTCAGCTTTCAGCTCTTACTTTCTTCCAGAGCTCTTAATACTCCTCAGCTTTCTTCCGGAGCTTTCTTCCTTTCTTCCGGAGCTCTTAATACTCCTCAGCTTTCTTCCGGAGCTCTTAATACTCCTCAGCTTTCTTCCGGAGCTCTTAATACTCCTCAGCTTTCTTCCGGAGCTCTTAATACTCCTCAGCTTTCTTCCGGAGCTCTTAATACTCCTCAGCTTTCTTCCGGAGCTCTTAATACTCCTCAGCTTTCTTCCGGAGCTCTTAATACTCCTCAGCTTTCTTCCGGAGCTCTTAATACTCCTCAGCTTTCTTCCGGAGCTCTTAATACTTCTCAGCTTTCTTCCGGAGCTCTTGATACTCCTCAGCTTTCTTCCGGAGCTCTTAATACTCCTCAGCTTTCTTCCGGAGCTCTTAATACTCCTCAGCTTTCTTCCGGCTCTTAGCTTTCTTCCGGAGCTCTTAATACTCCTCAGCTTTCTTCCGGAGCTCTTAATACTCCTCAGCTTTCTTCCGGAGCTCTTAATACTCCTCAGCTTTCT
>NW_027198641.1:0-41637 GCF_038502225.1 Cherax quadricarinatus | reverse complement strand
CAAACCACATGCACTTCACTCTGTCTCGCAATCCATTTACATTTATTGAAACACACTTTAAGCCAGCTATACCTTGTGCCCTGTTGGCACTGATCTGCTTTTAGATGCCTACCGGTGTTTACCACCATGTACACGACCAGATGCCGGAGGTCTTCCAGTGTCCACCGCCGGACCCCTTGGCCCCTTAGGGCCGCCTCGTGCCACCTCTGCCCACACCTTCTTGCCAGGCCTCTGCGCCGGGGTGAGGACATCATCAGAGTCTGACAATGCCGCCGCCTGTTTGCATGATCCTCCCACTGCCTCCATAGCTACCTCCAGAAGGCCTTCATTGTGCACCACCGCCTCTACAGTGATGACATCCATCCCAGCAGCCTGTTTCTCAACCAGCTCCTCCACATCCTGGTACCGTACACAAGACACATTCCCAAGGGATAATTCAATCCCCTCCTCTTCTACCTCTTCCAGTGTGTCCAACAATCCCTTCAGCACATTCGCTAATGTGTCGTCCACTCTCTCGTCCGCGACCATCCTGCCCTCCACGCCCAGCGTGACCGGGCCAACGGAGGAAGGATCTCCAGGTAGAGTCATACAAGACTCCTCAATCAGCTCCTCTCGTTCCACCTCTTAACTCCACAATGACGACTTTGAACGTGCACCCGACTCAGGCACAACAGTCACCTCCTGGACGGTCTCTTCCATTGGTGGCCGCCCTACGTTCTTCTTCCACTGTTGGCGACCACATTGTGCTGCAATGTGATCGTACTCTCCACAAAGACGACAAGTGCGGCGTTGTCCAGCATAGGACACCATCACTTGCGTACGAAATTCATTCATCACTACATACGACGGTATGGGATGTTTCAAAGACATTTTCAGCGAGAAGGTACCTTCAAGGAGGCCAGCATATGCGCCCTCCGTCCACTTTCCGACGGTCGCCACCTGTACAGTCCCATACCTGCCGAATACCTGCCTTAAGTCCGTCTCATCAGCTTCAAAAGGCACGTTTCGTACCTTAACCCATGTGTAGTAACGTGAAACATCGATGAGCCTCACTGTGACTGCCGGGTTGACAACCACACAACGGTCTTAATATTTTTTGACTAACTGCTCGTAGACACTCATTGTTCTTAGCTTAACGAAGACCCTATAGGCTCCATTAAGCGCCACCCCATAAAGTTCTTCATCAGCTACACCATAAGTCTCCCTGATGATGGCTGGTAGGATAACTGAAGCTGTTTGGGCCGTCACAGCCCCACGCACCAGCTGTATACAGACAATGTTGATCCGCCTTCGTGTCTGCTCCGCCATATTGAGAAAATCTCAGCTTGTCTCAACGGCCAGCAGAGGGCAGTGTAACGCACGTCCACTCACTACAGAGGTCGAGCGACGAATGTGCTCAGTTTTTTTTTTTATATTTTATTTAAAAACAATACAGTTTAACATAAAAATAAAAAATAAGAAAATAGTATGGATCTCAATCAAATTAACTGACAAATGGATTGCACCTATATGCTCGCAAGATATTGCTGCAAAACATACAACAACAACCTACGGCAAGAACATAGCTCCAAAAAAATACGGTCACAGGGTCGTGAACTGAAATATATACACATTCTTGATTCAAAACCTTATATGTATATAAATTTTACATATAACATGACATCTGACAAAGGCTCAATACACTAGAAAAGAAAATATACAAAGAAATTATATCAATCAAATCCCAACCTACGCATTAATCAAGAAAACAAAACCTAACATCATAATCTTACTAGAACATCTACATACAGCTTTACATATACCAACATACGAATAAACATAAAAAGAAAACAACTTAGAACACAAAAACTGAAGCGCATTACTGTTACAATAAACTCATATACAAAATCTCAGACACAAATGGACTACGTCTCTAAACTGTCTAGATATGTCTGTATACCATACAGACTAAAACTTAACATCAAGAACTTAGCAATAACACCAAACCGGTATCAGGGTACAGACCATAATTATAAACTTTAAAAAGAATGGAATCATACATATATAAAGTCTTACATAAAGCCTGACCCATGACAAAGGCTCAATACAATAGAAAGAGATATATATACACACACACACACACACTCACACACACTCACACCCACACACACCCACACACACCCACACACACACCCACACACACACACATACACGCAAAATGTTTCACAAACTCACATTAAGCAGATGCACTGTATACACAAAACTCAGAGTTAAGGTTGGCTGGTAAAGCCTTACCTTCTTCAGTTCTCAGCTTCCACTAGTCGAGTAAGCCTCTAGGGGAGAATCTGACTTTAAATCACATTACACTTCCCCAGAAGTTACCAGTAATTTTGGAGGCCCTTTAACAGGGTATACCTCAGTCTGAGAAGGCGGAGTAGAAATTCTTAAAGAAATTAGGAAGAAGTGATCGAGCCTAAGTGTTACGACTCTGACCTAGAAAAGGTTTAAGGAATGGTCCCCGAGGAAGAACTTACTTACGTCAATGTGGTGTTTAGGCTTGTAAATGCCTGTCTGTGTGTATGTGCATCTGTACAAGAATGGTATAAAACAGAAACAAAATGAAGATTTACACATGTGTAACATCTGGCTATCTTTATTGTAGAAGTTTCGCCATCCAGTGGCTTTATCAATAAAGATTCTAGGACAATTTGAAGACAGTAGAACAATATACAGAAGATGAAGTAATCAGTCCCTCAGCCTTGGAATTGGTGTGAAGAGCACCGTAGTCGTGTAGATTCTGGAGCATAATCAAGGAAGCTGGCGCTTATATACTAATCGTCAAGTGAAAAGGGGACGGGTACCAGACTACGGCATAATCACCATTATTTTTACTCCTGAACACCCAGCCAAAAGCAGTTATTGCTAAACGCGTAGACTATTCTCTCCTGACTGCCTTTGACGACATTTACAAATTGAATAACTCTACCATCCTCAAGATACGCTGTTCAACTCCTGACGCCTCTACACTCTTCAATTAAGAAATCCTTGCCAAAACTATCCATATTTCTCCAAACACTCTTCACTCGGAACTTCCATCCCATCACACAGTCTTAAATGCTACAAATCCGGCCACGACGAAAATTCGTGCACATCCACATAAATCTGCCCCAGATGTTCAAAAACTAGCCACTTCTGGAATACTTGCAACCTCTCAAATGTTCTGTGGCGGGAGTTGAAAATTCCTGCCTCGCTAGAAAAGACGTGATCTCCTCCCCCAGAGCAAGCCAACCTCCCTCCCCCACCCACAGTGCCTGGGCTACTCTATGCACTTGGTCTACCTCTTCTACCCCACACACATCAAACACCAACAGACTACAAGCACTTATCTATCTTCACCTACACTAGACTACGAAACTGTCAACTCGCCACTGCTGTCCACTCTTCGATGGCAATCTTTCAAACTTGGCTGACTCCTCGAATGTCCTGAACCTAATCTTGTTGCTACAATCTTCCCTGTCTAATTATCCCTCCTTCCTGCTTCTCTTCTAAGCCCCCCCACCTCTTTTCCCGCTTCCTCATCCCTTACCAAAGCTTCCACTTCCTCTTCCCACTCCACCACATCAGACTTCATCCAGGTCCAACTCTACCTCCTCCAGACAAAATCCACTCGACCCTAAACCTGCCCCAGCTTCTGACAGCCTAATCAATACATGGACATGAATTGTTTGTAACAGCTTGATAAAGCTCCTGGAGAGCGAAACGTTGCCACAATAATATGTCACATTAGTTGCAGTTGTGTCCTTTTACTTAACATATTGTCCGTAATTCTACCAATATTAATACAGCTTTATACATTAAGGCCTCGCCCAGATTACACAGCTCAGGTCTGGTCTCCAGATTACAAAATGGATATAAATTAAACATCCAGCGTAGAATAACTAAATTCATGGCATTAGAGATCTTTCGTATGAAGAAACATTGAAAACCCTTTAATTACGTTCACTCCACAAACTCCTAAGAACGAGCCAAAGAGTTAGGAACTGTGTCCTGAACCCAGAGTTACAGGTTCAGAATCACAACAGTTACGAGTTTTCTTCTAGACTATCATTTAAAAATGGTAATGTTGGTAACTCTTGCGAAGATGACTTCGAGCAACACCTTACTCGCGAATTCATTCCTCAAGAAGACAGGGAACCTGAATTGCATATCTATACAGAACTTCGGAAGCCTACAAAGCTGCTTCGAACTCTGAGGAGCCACCAGTGTCCTCACTGCAACAAGATTTTCAACTATAATAGTAGATTTAAGCGACATCTGACACACAAGTCCAATGTAGTTAGTAACCTCGAAGACCGAGATCCAGAAAGAAACTACACTAGTATCTGATACTGGAGACTCCTCATTTGTCTCGAAGATTTATCAGCGCCCTCACTGCTCGGAGATTTACCGAAATAGATGCGTTTGAGCGACGCTTTCTGACTTGCAAGTGTCGGGTAGCCAGAACTTGGCTTGTTAGGTAAGACACACATGCAACAGTTAGGTATCTTTATTTCGAAACGTTTCGCCTACACAGTAGGCTTCTTCAGTCGAGTACAGAAAAGTTGATTGAAGCAGAAGATACTTAGACTATGGAACAATACTCTTCTCCAGACTGAGGGACTGACCACCTCAAAACTTCAAGGGTGATGGACTGATTACATCGTCTTCAAGTATCTTCTGCTTCTATCAACTTTTCTGTACTCGACTGAAGAAGCCTACTGTGTAGGCGAAACGTTTCGAAATAAAGATACCTAACTGTTGCATATGTGTCTTACCTAACAAGCCAAGTTCTGGCTACCCGACACTTGCAAGTCAGAAAGCGTCGCTCAAACACAGTCTCCGCTTTTCCTCCGGGGAGGACTTAAACAAAACCGACAAAATTTGCAATTGTCTTTGGATTTACTTTATATCTTTTAAACCATTTCCTAGTATTTCATTTACATTTTAAATTGTGAAATGTCAAGCTTTGTAAAGTAGGTGAATAGTGTCTAGTGAATATTTTTAAATCTTTAAATATTTTTATTTTTTGCTTCTTAATCACAAGACCCAGTCAGTGACGTGACTCAATACAGATCCATCTCCATGTGAATATAATTCAAAATTACCGATATGAGCATTTATTTGAGGAATAGTTAAAATACCCTAAGTAAGTTTATTCAGGTATACACATAGTTACATAGCAGCATTTGTGTAAAGTACCTAGGATAAGTTGTTAAATTAGACACATGTGCAACTCTTGGGTATCTTTATTGAGGAAACGTTTCGCCACACAGTGGCTTCATCAGTCCATACAAAGGATAAACTTGAAGAACAGTGACATTCCCATATCATTGACTAATGACCGAACACTGACTCGCCAGGGACCTTGATGAGCGAGTCATGACCAACTACGGACTCTTCTGGTTTCCATATTGTCCAGACAATGTCTTATGAACTTGTCAGTTTTCTGAGCCATTTATATTAAATTTCTAAGCTGATGAATTTCCTTAAAGGAAGCTTCGTCTTAAGTTTATTAAAGTTGATAAATGGCTTAAAACCGACAAGGTGAAGTTTGCAATTAAGACATATGCAACATCTGGGTATCTTCATTTTAGACTTTTCGCCATCCAGTGGATTTATCAATACAAATTCCAGGACGTAATTCGAAGACAGTAGAACTATATACAGAAGAGAGACAGTCCCTCAGCCTTAGAGTTGGTGTGAAGATCACCGTGGTCGTGGAGATTCTGGAGTAGAAGCAAGGAACCTGGCGTTTATATACTGACGTCAGGTGGAAAGGGGGACGTGTAGCAGACGAGGACAGTCATTGGTAGGCGGGATTCTTGCACAACCTGTCAGACACTCCAGCATCATGGAATCTTGATTCTGAGGACATGTACATAACCTTCACGGCGACAACTAGCTAGTCTTTGGGCAGGACCTACTTCCACTGGGGAATCCCGCCTATCAGTGACTGTCCTCGTCTGCTACACGTCCTCTTTCCACCTTACGTCAGTATATAAGCGCCAGCCTCTTTGCTTCTGCTCCAGAATCTCCACGACTACGGTGATCTTCACACGAACTCCAAGGCTGAGGGACTGATTACCTAGTCTCCTGTATATAGTTCTACTGTCTTCGAATTATGTCCTGGAATTTGTATTGATATAGCCACTGGATGGCGAAAAGTCTACAATAAAGATACCCAGATGTTACACAGGTGTCTTAATTTCATATTGTCGGTATTTTATACCATTCTTACACAAGTGACACTTGTGTAGCATGTGGGACTGCACAAGGCCTCTTATGGCCCTGTGTTGTACACAGGCTCAGGGACTGATTACCTCAAACTCTTCTTACACCTTTCTGCTTTAGAACTGAAGTAACTGACAACACGCTTCAGTGAAGATTCCCAAATGTTGCACAAGTCTCAATCTTCAACTTGACGGTTTTCAAAACCATTCATCAGACGTCAAACACTGCAACATCATGGGATCTTGTATCAAGAAATTTAATGCTTTTCCAACCTTTGGACGAAGACTTTAGTGGAAGGTTCCACTGATACCACCGCCTCGACTAACTACAATATGTATACCACTTCTCCGGCCATATGCTGAACTTTATAAGTGATGGACTGAACACATCGATTCCAGGCTGAGGGACTGATTACCTCAAGCTTTTCCTCTTTACGCATTTCTTTGTATTGGACTGATGAAGCCACTGGCGAAACTTTCGTTAATAAAAGATTCACGTGTTTCACAAGTCTCTAATACTTTATCACAACTGGAGAATCTCCTCTATTTACTGGTTACTTCGCACATTTTATTAATATTGGTCAAGTTACAAAACTTGAGAAAATACAACTAATGTGACACTGGCAACGTCTCTCCAGGACGTATCAAGCCGGTCCTGGAGAGAAACGTTGCCACAATGTCAGTTTCATTTGCGTCCTTTTAAATTCTGTAACTTGAGCTAATGTGTCAGTGACTTGTTTGACCTGAAGATCATTGCAACAAATTTATGAGCATAAAGTCAGTTTGAATTTACCTGCGTAGATCCCAAATTGACATTGGAAAAAATTAACAACTTAAGATAGTTCCTCAACCGACTGGACTTGGCAGACGATGCAACATCCCCCCAATGAAAAGCAGGGGTGTCACTAGCACGTTAAGAGACCATACAATAAGTGTCAGGGGCCCCGAGACTGTTCAACTGCCTCCCAGCATATATAAGGGGGATTACCAACAGACCCCTGGCAGTCTTCAAGCTGGCACTGGACAAGCACCTAAAGTCTGTTCCTACCAGCCGGGCTGTGGCTCGTACGTTGGTTTGCGTGCAGCCAGCAGTGACAGCCTGGCTGATCAGACTGATCCACCAGGAGGCCTGGTCACAGACCGGGCCGCGGGGGCGTTGGCCCCCGGAACTCTCTCCAGGTAATTAAAACTTTCAACCCGATAAGCGAGTGGAACTTGACTGTTAAACTTACTTATTTTCCATATCACATGTGGTTGCCTCACTTGAAATCTAGGAACATTTATAAAAAAAAAAAAAAAAAAAAAAAAAAAAGCACTTTGCATATGTTATGGAGCGCTAAACCCGTAAGATTGTGCAGCGCACGTGAGGGGGAGGAATGGAAGATATTCAGGGAACTGGAGCACAGATCCCATTCCAGACCAAAAACCCTTCTGTCAAGGAACCTACCTCGAGGGGGGGGGGGGGTAGTTACAATAATAGCCGAGTTTGATAAGCGTCTGTCGTAATTTGATGACTATTAAGAGCCATTTTAGAGGAATCAGTTTGCAGGTTCTCAAGTCTTCAAACGGATACCTTAGAAATCTCCAGACATCGAACATCTTCACTAGCAGTTCCAGCAACTAACTGCACTAGTTAAGAATACTGGATCGGAAATGAGGCACTGTCGTTCACGGCTGTTTAGTGCAACACTTAACAGATTGATGAAAGTTAAGACACTTGTGCAACATCTGGTTATCTTTATTGTAGACGTTTCGCCATCCAGTGGCTTTATCAATACAGATTCTTTGACATAATTAGAAAATAGAAGAACTATATACAAAAGATGAGGTAACCAGTCCCTCAGCCTTGGAGGTGGTGTTTACAGCACCATAGTTGTAGAGGTTCTGAAGCACAGGTAAGGAGACTGGCGCTTATATAGGCGTCAGTGAAGAGACGTAGCAGACGAGGGCATAGTCACTGGTAGGCGGGATTCCCCAGTGGAAGCAAGTCCTTCCCAAATTGATGGGCTAGTTGTAGAAGTCGTGAAGAAGGTGATGTAGATGTCCTCTGAATCAATATACAATGATGTTGCAGTGCCTGACAGGTTGTGCAAGACAGGTATACAATACACAAGATGAAAGTTAAGACACTTGCAACATCTGGTTAACTCATCTTGGTATAAACCTTGGTAATAAATACCGACAAGTTGGTTTAGAAAGACACGTAAGCAAATACATATTTATTAGAAAACTTTTCGGTCCTGGGACCTTGATCACTTCTCAGAAGTGATCAAGGTCCCAGGACCGAAACGTTTTCTAATAAATATGTCAGTGTTTGCTTACGTGTCTTTCTAAACCAACTTTCATCTTGTCGGTATTGTATACCTTGAACATTAAAATGGTATAAAATACCGACAGGTTGTTAGGTAAGACATATGCAACAGTTAGGTATCTATTATGAAACGATACCTAACTGTTGCATTGTATACCTTGTCTTGCACAACTTATGATTGCTCTATTTACTGTTCAATCAAAAATGTTATTTTTCCCCCACACTTAGGAACCCTTGTGGTTCAGCGCTTTATTATAATTTATTATAATTTATTATAATTTACACTAGTAATTTATGCAGAAAGTTACTAGTCCGTTCACAGTATTTAAGTAGTCTTAGGACACATGGTACTTATGAATTACATATTCAGTTTGGAAGATAAAAACAGTTATTCTAATGGAAAATTAAATACAAACTTAATAGGTAATTGTTAAAGTAGTCTTTAAATACTTTAATAAACTTCTACGAGTAAGGAAATAAGAGCGAAAGTTTATTAAACCTGGTTTATTACTAAATCTAAAAACTGCATACATAAAGATAGTAGAAAGAGCAAAGTCTTGTATAAAGCAGTGGAGACACTGCAGTCATTTATAAAAGCTTTTGAAGTCTCCGTCCAGGTGAGACTTCCACTTTACACCAGCAGGAAGTGGAAGGAGCAGACTAATCCATCTCCAGCCGCTGGAAGCTCCACAAACACTCGAGAAGCGTCCTTTATCTCCCGTGTTTGAGATGGAAGTAATGTGACAGGTGGGAGAGTAGCGAGGTAGTCTAAATCTTCATTAAGCTGACTTAGACATTTATTTCCTTGCACTTGCCTGTCGTCGATCTGAACAGAGCAAAGATCACATTTATACGATTTTATTTTTTAATTAACACAGAATAGTTTTACATGAACTGTAGATGCATAGGCATCAGTACATAACACCGGTAGTGCCAGACATTGTTCAGGTTAAAAAAAGTGGAAGGTGGTAACAAAATTATAGTCGACAGGAATGAGACTTACCCGAGACAGCAGCCCAGCTTGGATCCCTTGAAAGTGAAAGTACACCCTCATAAGAAGCCTCAGAAAGCGCCTTCCTCTTTCACGGTCAAGTTCTTTGGCCTGACTTGGGGTTCATCATGCCGGACGCTGCTGGGACTGGGTTCGTGAACAAGAAAGTGTTCCTTAAATTCGTCTTCATCTTGGTAAATTTTTAAGCAGTAGGGACATGGATATAGCTGACGTCGCTGCAGGAAGTATCCTGCCCTGTCCACCGCGCTAGAAGTTCCTTCCTTCCGTTTCGAAGGGACAATTTTGTGAGTAACAAGGTGTCGCTCAAACAAACTTCTAAACTTGAAATTAAGGATGCACTGAGGGCATTGGTAAGTATTTACTATACCAGTTTGACGCTTCCGTTTACGGCTTTCATCAGGTTTTTGCTTTATAGGCAGGACTTCAGGTACCTTGTTAGCCTGTGCGATGCGGATACTGGATCCGCAAGCGAGAAGGTGCTGCTTAAACCTGGCTTCATAATAATAAATCGCGTAGCAGTGAGGGCATTTATGTGGATGTCGGCGCCTCCGTGTGCGTCCTAAACTTTCAGCTGTGGCGGTAATTGTGTCACCGACTTCTAAGTTAGGTAAATTCCGCTCCAATTCATTGGGCGAAAAATCTAGATCAATCACAAGATTGTCATGAGACTTTTCTAGAGAATCATCAGAGTCTAAAGATTCAAGATCCATGTCTTTAGCACATGCTGCGTATAGAGGAACTTGTTAGGTGTTTAGAGCGTGGTTTATACAAGGTCAAATCACAACGGCAAGTGCCGAGAACCAGTGCAAGCCACGTGTGAACCAGTTGTCGCTGCCGGCCACTGTACCTCTGGATCCTTGACACCTGTGAAAAGCAGGATATTTGTTAAGCGTTTCGCCATGAGCCACTAATTCTAACTGAAGAAGCCATTCTTGGCCAAACATTTTCTACAATAAATATAGCTGCTCATTATTCTTCCCCCTCCCACCCCCCATTTCTCGTCCATCGCCATACCACTCCTGACCCGTGCCAGAAATTTTCTTTACCAACCCAAACTCTCCTCAGCACTGAACTTCATCTGACTTTTGTTGCAAAATGCGACAACTGAGAAGTCTAGGAATATCCAGAGAACAACAGATCAACTTATTAAATAATGTTCTGCTGAAAGTTAAGAGATAAATGCCCCGGATAGCTAAAGAAAGTATTACAAAACTACGTACTAAATACTATTGATGTACAACAGATGTGGCCTTGACCAGCAGCTGAGTGAGTGTGAGTGGGAAGGTGGCTCTCCAGATACAACGTCAGGTGACTTCTACCAGCTTACCACACGACCAGTAATCAAACAAGCGAGCAGGTTGTTCGTAGGAAGGGTAGCCAATCAAAACTCCTTTCCAACGAGCACAGTGAGTAGAGAAGTTGTTACATAATACCTACATACAAACTAAATATACAAGACATTCCTCGCCCAGCTGTCGGTGAGGGTGGACGTTTTTGCTACTCCTCTCTGACAGGCGCAAGTGCTAGCCAGGCTGTCACAATGGTGGTTGGGGTGAGACGCAGAATTAACACTGTCGGCATAGAATTACTGAGAGGTACAATTAATCAAGATTCGGCGTTGACGTTGTTGCCTCTGATTATTCGAGAGACATGGGATTTTTTTTTTATATTTTATTTAAAAGGACACAGTACAAGATATAAATAAATAAAAGAACACAATTATTAACCGTTTGAAAATACAATGACCTACCATCAACCCCATAGTATACCACAAGTGTTACATTCATATTGTATTAAAGAATATACCATCCCCGAACAATGAAACGAACAGGATAACACCTGCTCAGAAAAAACATCAACAAATTCTAAACCTACAAATCATGCCTATTATACAGTACAGTAAAACCTCCTTGCACAAAGTACACAGATGATATGATGCAGCATACGAAGGATAAAATTATACATTACAATAATTAAACAAAGGCTAACCTAACCCTACAATAAAATTGCAAAGACATACCACATTAATACTTCCCGCAAATAGCAGGAATCTCTTAACATAATAAAGAGCGAGAGAGCTCCAGCACCGAACAAAAAAAAATTAGCAAAAACCAAAAACTCAAAAATTTTATGTCTGTGTCCACATAAATCCCCCACAACTCTGTACAATTAGACCCCTTGCACAAAGTGCACAATAAATATTATTTAACATACAAAAATTAAAATTATACAGAACATTAATTTTAACATTATGCAAACCTAAGCCTACAATAAACATTACATTGATACATCTCACAATGAAACTCCTCACATAAACACTGGGCAGGAAACACCCTCAAGTAAAAGACATAACATTATATACGCAAGTACAACCCATACAACTAACAAAATCCTAACATAAGGTATCAAAACTGTCTAGTTACAGGACATAAAAAACCTTATCTCCCTATTTGAAACACTAGTACATCATTGCTGATTTTTTTTTTTTATATATAAACAGTCTAAAAGATAATATATAAACAAATAATTAGCATATAATTATAATTCTCATTGTCTAAAGACTCGCCGCACTTACTTCGTGCCGGCACATACTACCCCCCCCTCTTTTCCCTATTATCAATGTTATTATACTGAGCATTATCATGGGAATAAAAATTCCTCATGCACATACAGTAGTCATAATTAAAAATATTGACATACAAGTTCATACATGTTCCATCCTTGTTTTTTCCCCAATAACACCATTGAACAAAACCAGTTTACAATCTCATAGAAACCCCATTAAGGGCATCACACAATAAAATTGCCCACTCCTAACCTAATACCTCACTATCCATTATAATTCATATATCATTACATAACATGATTAGGTACATAGAAAAAGGTGTCATTATATGTGATTATAAAATTGACTAAACCAAAGATCATGATTTCATATATAAAACATAGCAGAAAATTTTTCCCACAAAGCAACTGTGCAGGGTGACAGCACTTCACAAACATAAGTTATACAACGATCAAGTTAACTTGTGTGCTTATCTTAACATCATTCTGCTCTAAACCCGAGATCCCAAGGTTTAGTCATCATGGTTTTTAAGGTTATCCTGTATGCAGTGAACATAACCATAGATTCCAAATCCTCATTCATCACCCTTCCACTCTATTCATAACCCTCCCACCATCCACACTACAAAGAAGCCTAAACCAACCCACCCTCATGCATCCCCCGGTAGGAGACCAACCCTTTGCCCGCCCCCTGGGTTCATGAGGAGAAGGCCCCCCACAGTGAGATTCCGGTAACCCTCCGAAAAGCTAACTACCCACCTCCCACCATAGACTTGCCTATTCCTACACATAGTTCTATAAATTCTCGCTGCTAACGCTTTTATCCTCAACTCTCCCCTAACCTCCCTCATCCCCCAAGATACATGTAAATAATCCGTCATAACATACATTAAGGCTCTACCCACATCACCCGGCACCCCAGTTACATCCAACATTAAGGCCCGTAGGAATGGCCATTGCCCCCCCCCCCAAAAATCTGATAACTCTCACCATCCATAACCTCACCCCCTCCAAAGAGGGACAAAAATATACCGCATGAAAGGCCGTTTCGATGTCCCCACAATGCAAGCATGAGTCCTCTCTCACAAGACCCATTTTATATAACACATCCCTAGAGGCCAATATTCCCATCAGAAAACGATATACTAACTCTCGTACCCTCGCTGGTATTCTAAGCAACCCAAACTTCCTCCATATGCTTATCCAGTCATATGTTGGATATACAGCAAGTCCCTGTAAGACACCCTTGCCTACCACAGCACCCACCATTCGTTTGACCTTTAACGTGGACACCTGTTTAACATGTAATAAAACCCTCAACATATCCTCACAATACCTCAAATCCCTTCCACACCACCATCTTCGTGCATCCTCCATTACCCTACCTACCCTGACTCCTCTATTCCCCCCAGTCCGAATATATCTTTGTTTAATATATAAAGCCATTACTCTATGACCCAATGACATCAGGCCAAGACCCCCACGTCTCCCCTCCGTCATCACCACGTCCTTGCTCAACCATGCCCTCCCAAACCCCCACACATACCTTAGAACCTTCCTCTGGATTTCTGCAATATCCTCTGCTCTTAAAGGGAACACCTCAGCCACTCCCCACACCTTACTGTAAACCAGAGAGTTGACCACTAAAACTCTCTGCTGTAATGTTACATCCCTAGCCCTTAAGCCTCCTAGCCTACCCAAAACCCTGCTCGTAACTAATTCCGAATTTATCTTCCTACTTTCCTGCACTTCCGCCATGTACCATATTCCACAAACCTTAATTCTGTCCACTACTGACCATCCCAACCCCTCCCCCAAGCCCCCTCCCACCCAATCCCCCACCTCTAATAGTCTCGACTTCATTAAATTAACTCTCATACCCGTGGCGTCCCCAAAAATCTGAATGATTCCACCAACTTTCCTTAGATCTTCCTCATGCCTTACCAGCACGGTAGTATCATCTACGTACCCCACAATCCCCCCCCTCCCACCCCCCCTAATCCCATGTTCAATCATCACCTCATCCACCAGCCCATAAAATGGATTCTGTACGCAGGCAAACAATAACTGAGAGAGTGGACAGCCCTGCCTCAAACCTCTCTCCATCAGTACTGGGTCCCCCAACTTACCATTAACCTGTACCCTAATAACTGCTCCCTCATACAAGGTTTGCACCCATCTCACCACCTTCTCCCCCAAACCCAGCTGTTCCAAACAAACTTTTAAGAAATCCCTATTCACACAATCATACGCATTAGCCCAATCTAATCCAAGTATTCCCCCTCCGGTGCAGTCCTCAATAAAATCCCTTATTTGACTATGCCCGTCCCTCATACTTCTTCCCGGAATGCCAAACTGTCCCCCATGTACCACTGATCCTAGAACCTTCTTCAGTCTATTGCCCAGAATTTTAGCATAAATTTTATAATCTGCACACATTAAGGATATTGCTCTATAATCATTCAATACTTTCCCATCCTTCTTCTTCGGCACCAACACAACGATCCCTGTTTTCTGGGTCTTCCCCATCCTCCCACTGCTCCACATATGATTCAAGACTTCCACTAACCCATACCTAATGCATTCCCAATAAACTCTATAAAAATCATTCGGTATTCCATCAATGCCCGGCGTCTTACCCTGACTCATCCCGTAAACCGCCTCCCCCACCTCCTCCTCACTAATACTACCCTCCAGCATTTCCTGTTCCTCTTGTCCCAATACAATAGTATTCTGCATAACCCCAAATACCTCCTCACTGACAACTTCCTTGTTCCTCCTCCATTTCTCCCTAAACCAATAATCAGCATAACCACTAATATCATCTGTATCAGTAAGACCTTGACCCACCACATAACCCCCCCCCCCATCAGCGACCACTAGATGCGCTATGGTAGTCACCATCTGCCTTTCCCTAAATTTTCTTAGGACATAACCTGATGGTCGATCACCCTTTAACACCTCCTCTAATCCTGCCCTAACTCTAATCGCGTTAAACCTTTCATTATGTAATCCTTCAATCCTACTCCTTAAGCCATCCACCTCACCTCGCACATCTTCCCTTCCCCCCCCGTCATAAACAGCATTCAGCTGTCCCTCCAGGTAGTTTTGCAAACCATATCTCCACCTTGCCTGTTCCTTTCCACGTATCCTAAAAAACTCTGCTATTGCTGTCTTTGCTCGCATCTCCCACCAGTCAAGCAAATCCATCCCACCATCCCTACCCTCCCAGCAATGTCTCCACCATTCCTCAAAGGATGAGCCTTCATCCCCCTCCTGCAGAAGCCTCACATTCAATTTCCAATACCCAGCATATATGCGAACTATACCATCCACCCGCAGATCAGCTATCACCGCCCTATGATCCGAAAAACCGACATCAAAAGCCCTCACTCTCTCCACACCAATCCCCTGCATCACATATATCCTATCTAACCTCGCCCCATAATTCCCACGAATAAACGTGTGCTCCACCCCATACTCCCCCCTGCCCACCACATCTACAACACCTACATCCCTCAACACATCCCGTAGTGCACCCAAAACACATCCTGCCCCCCTCGGCGTCACATCCCCATACCTAATCACACAGTTCCAATCACCTCCAATTACAGTTATGGAAGGTAAACCCCGCAAATAATACATCAAAACATCACGTACAAAATCAACTTTAACTCTAACATTGTTACATGCTGGCATATATACACCAATGAAACATACTCTCCTCACCCCCCAGTGCCCATCTACCCTTACAACCCTCCCCCCTCCCCCCTCATCCCAACCCATGACACGCAATGGGCTGGTCTCCTTTACAGCTACTGCTACCCCTCCTTTTAATTGCAAAGCATTACTGACAAACATTTTATAACCCCTCAAACTCAATTCACTCCCTAACCTATGGTTATGCTCCTGCAAAAAACATACATCCACATCAAACCTTCGTAAAAACCACTCTAACCAAACCCTTTTTACCTCAGATTTAAGCCCATTGACATTTATTGTGACACACTTGAATTTGCTAGAAGAGGGGGCTTACCCCTATGCCGCTGTATCTTACTCACTTCACCTTTCTCAGTACCTGTACCATTTTTATCCTTTTTTCTAACCTGGCCTCCAGCCCCTCCTTGCCCCCCCCCCACTGATCTTCCCCGGTACACCCCCTCCCCTGCCTACCTTTTCCCCTACAACTACCCATGACTTCTTCCCGGGTCTCTGCCCAGGTGTTAAAACCTCATCGAGGTCAAAAGCACCCGCAGTCCTTTTTCGTGAGCTCTCACTCACACACAAATCTACTTCCTGCACATCCTCCTGATGGACTTCTACCACCACTTCCATGTCCTCTCTGGCATTCCTCGAACCCTTCACCTGTTCCTGCTGCTCAACCATCAGCTGTATCTCACTTGACTTCTCAGGACCATCCTCCCCGGCCACCGTCTCGTCGAAGAACTCCTTCAGCACCGCATCCAGCAACTTCTCCTGGGTAGACTCTTCCACGTCCACCCGTCCCTCAGGCGATGGGGGCCCCTCCCCTGTCACCTCTGGGATGGTAACACAGGTACCGACCGTCGATACTTCCCGTTCTACCTCTTCACTCCATCGACCACTCGTCACTGGTTCCACCTCTCCCAACTCAGGCATCAACTCACATGGTCTCTGCTCCACTGCCAACGTACCAGGAGCCCTGGTAGGCTGCCTTCTAGGACAGTGAGCTGCCATATGATCATATGAGCCACAAAGTCGACAGGTCTTTCTCTGGCCGGCATAGTGTACAAAAACCTGCGTCCTGGACTCCACCAACATGACGTAGGATGGTATAGGCCTAGCCAACGTCATTTTGAGGGTATAAGAGCCCTCAGGTCGTCCCTTATATGGCCCTTCTGTCCATACTCCCATCGTTGCCGAATGGACTTTACCGTAGTTGTTGAATACCTCCTGTATACTATACGCCGTCGCCTCGAAAGGGACATTCCTGACCTTCACCCACGTATAGTACCTGGATACGTCATGCATAACGACGTCCACTGCCGAGTTCACCGTCACCTTCCTCTCCTGATACTCTTCAACAAGTCTGTCGTAGACGCCGGTACGATTCAGTTTTAGGAATACTCTGGTCATCCCATTCAAGGCAACACCATATACTTCCTCGTTGGGGACACCATAGGCGTCCCTGATGATAGCAGGTAGCAATGTATGCATCGTTGCTCCAGTAAGCGTGCCACGTACCAGCTGTATACAAACAGTGTTAATCCGTTGTCCCACTCGGTACGCCATTTTGTCTTCTAGTTGCTAAAGGTCACCACCAGAGGGCAGGTGTAGCTACTAGGCGTGCGTCCTCTCTCCCCGGAGGTCGAGAGACGAAATGACATATGGAATTGAGGATTGCGACCTTTACGGTGTAGCCTTAAATGGAAACTACCGAATGTTCGTGAAACTGCTGTCATCACACGTGTATGAGGATCTACTTGCTCAATATCAGGATGTTGCTATCGAGGTTAACGAGGGCATCCTGGTAAAGATGGTCGATGTTTCGAGTCAATTTACGTATGTAAAGTTACGTAATGTGCCTTTCGAGGCAAATGAAGCTGACCTACGTAGTGTGTTCGGGAAGTTTGGAACTGTACACGTAGCTCAACCAGGCAAGTGGACGGCAGGGGCTTATGTGGGTTATCCGGAAGGTAGTTTTAACCTAAAGATGACTCTGAGGCAACCTATACCTTCGTATGTGTTCTTAGATGAATTTAGGACACAAATACTCGTAACTTACGCTGGCCAACGTAGAACTTGTAGACTGTGTGATGGTTATGATCACATAGCGGCTGAATGTGTGCGGCGGAGGACTGGCCAGGGAATACCAAGAAGTGACATTACGAGGCGAGGACCTACAGTGACAGATCAGAACCGCCAGGATGGACGTAGGCGTGGTCGGTTGTGGAGTGAGGAAGTGGAGGAAATGCAACGTGAGGTGGAGCATGAGGGTGCAGTGCAGCAATTGAGTGCGTCTGATGAGGATGTGATCCACGAGGCGGACAAGGACGTACCAAATGACGTTGAAATTGACGTAGTGCTTGAGACAGTTTTGCAGGAGATGTTCCCTAAATCGGAGGAAGCCTTGACAGAGGTAACGACGGGAGACCAGGTACAGGGACAAGGGGAAGCATGCGGGTCTGAAGAAAGGAATGTAATGTCGGCTTGGCCAAGTAGTGAGAAGGGGAATGAGGTGATAGAGGTGGAGGTACACAATGAGGAAGGTCAGGAGACTAGCATGGCGGAAGAGGAAGTGTCGAGGAAGCGGGCAGCTGTCACGTCTGACTCGGATGACGTCCTCACTCCAGCACAAAGACCGGGGAAAAAGGCGGGGATTGAAGGTGTGTGTAGAGGCACAGAGAAAAAGAAACGCCAGCAAGGGGTTAGGAGTGGAGGGGATGGGGTGAGTGCCAAGGACGGTGTGTATGAGGTTACTGGACAGCGGAAAAATGTGGTGGGGAAAAGTGGGTGGAAAACGTAAGCAGGCCTAAGGTGTATGACAATTAATGTTAATGGTTTATGTAAGAGTGGTAAGTGTGTATGGTTGCGAGGACTGCTGTATCGTTACAAGGTAGATGTTGTCTTTATACAAGAGCATAACTTGAAAATAGGAAAATTGCTGGAGGTGGATGGATATAGGGCTTTTGTAACTCCAACGACACGTTTAAAAGGTGGAGTAGGTGTTTTAATTCGAGAGGCAAGCCCGTTTGTTTTGCAAAGGTTTGAGGGGGGGGGGGTGAGGGAAGAATAATGAGAGTGGACGGGTGGTGGATGCGTGAACGCGTGTCCTTTGTTGGAGTGTATGCTCCGGCGGAGAATGATGCGAGGGTAAAATCGGCTTTTGTAAGGGATGATCTGGTGTATTTCTTGAGAGCACTGCCCAGGATTGCATTGATTGGGGGAGATTGGAATTGTATAATACGGAGATTTGATGTGATGCCAGCGGGGGCGGGATATTTTTCAAACGTGTTGCGAGACCTGTGTAGAGATATTGGGGTACGAGATGCATTTTGGGGTGGAATAGGTGAAGTGCAACATACGTACGTAAGGAGGGAATACGCAGCTAGACTGGATAGGATCTATATAACGCAAGGGGTTTCAGTGGAGTCTTTTAACACTATAGATGCAATTTATTCAGATCACAGGGCAGTGGTGGTGGGGGTAGCATGGGACTCGTTAGTGAAACGGTTTGAAAGCTACTGGAAATTAAACACGCGACTCCTTGAGGATGAGGAAGTGGAGGAAGGGTTTGCTTCGCTGTGGAGGAAGCTAAGTGAGGAGGCAAAAAGGGTTGATAATGTTGTACGTTGGTGGGACAGTGTGGCCAAGGAGAGGATTCGTAGGTTTTACGTGGGTGAGGGGAAGCGGATAAATCGACTGAAGTATGGATTAACAAATTATTTGGAAAGTAGAATAGGATACTATCATGAACAAGGAGTAGTGGGAGGGGTATTCCAAACAGAGGCAATAGATGATCTGAAGAGCAGGATAAGAGAGGTGCAGGAGGAGAGATTTCATGCGGTGCGGGTGCAGGCGGGTGTGGAGGAAGTGCTTTGGGGGGATAAGCCATCGGCATGTGTGTTGAGGAGACAACAGCAGAGGAGGACAGCGACCACAATAGCAGATTTGGAAGTGCACACTGAGGTGAAAGGGTTTAGGGAGGGGCAGGTGTTAAAAACAACGGAGGTGATGAGTATATTCGCGGATGCGTGGTATGGGCATTATTGGAAAAGTAAAGGAGTTAATAGGGAGGATCTTGATGGGGTGTGTGCTGTAGAGCCCGTAGCTCTGGGGAGTAAGGACAGGGAAGCTTTGGGTGGGGAGATTGAAGAGGGGGAGATATGGAGAGCGCTTGTAGACATGTGCAGAGGCAAAGCACCAGGTATTGATGGACTACCAAGTGAATTTTACTTAAAACATTGGGATCTGTTAAGGGGTTTTTTAGTAACGCTGTTCAACAGAATGAAAGATGGGGGAGAATTGGGCGAGAAGCAAAGTACAGGGGTCGTAGTGCTTGTGCCCAAGGGTAAGGGGCAGAGTACACTTAAGGATTACAGGGCGATTACTCTCATGTGTGCGGACTATAAATTGTTCGCGAAGATTTTGGGGACTAGGTTAAAATGTGTAGTGGGACGTGTAGTTTCAAAAGGTCAACTAGGGTTGCCAGGACGGTCGATGGTCATGGGGCACGGAATTCTAAAGGGGTTTGTTGAGAGTTTTGAGGGGACGCAGGAAGGAGGGGGTATGGTGGCGATTGATTGGCAGGGTGCTTATGATCAGGTGGAAAGGGAGGGTTTAAGACAGATCCTTAACAAACAAGGTTTTGGGGATGAGATTGTGGGGTGGGTTGAAACGTTGTATAAAGGGGCAAAAGCGAGAATTCAGATCAATGGACGTGTGGGAGGTGTGGTGAACATGGATAGGGGCTTGAGGCAGGGTTGCCCGCTATCACAGTTATTATTCGCATGTGTGCAAGATCCATTTTATAGGTTGGTTGAGACCAGAGTGTGTGGTGGGGAGGGGTCGAGGGAGGGCTTGATTAGGCATCATGTGGTAGGTTACGTGGATGACACGACACTCCTAGTCCGGAAGGGAACAAGATTGGGAGAGTTGGGAGGGGTGGTTGGCATGTTTGGAGGGGCGACAGGCATGACGGTAAACGTTGAGAAAACAAAGATCATGGGGCTAGGGGAGTGGAGAGACAGAGTTGATTGGGACTGTGATGTGGTGAGAAGGCAGGAAGGTCAGTTATTAATATGTGGCATTTCGTATAGAGCGACCATACGGGAGGCTAGGGAGGCGAATTCGTTGAGAATGGTGGAACGCGTGGAACATCGGTTGGGGATGTTGCGGTCTTATCACTTGACATTGTTGCAACGGGCGATTGTTATTAACGTATTGCTGTACAGTAAGGTATGGTATGTAGCAGCAGTTTTTCCATTGCTGAGAGCTGACATTACTCGTATCCTTAGAAGTGTTTTTAGGTTCTTATGGGGCTCAGGATGTGAATGGATGAAGAGGGAGGTGGTGACTTTGCCGGTGAGGAAGGGAGGTTTAGGTCTGTTGGACCTGGGAAGGAGGGTGAAATGCATTTTTGTCAGGTGGGAGTGGAAAAGATTAGGGGGACAGAGGGGGACATGCATGCAAAGGTTACATGATATTTTGAGGGGAATGTATGTGGGTGGGGAATGGAGGGAGTGTGAGATTTTGTTGAGGGCACTTTTGTGGGCGCGCGAGCCAGACAAATTAAAGGTGAGGGATTTATATCGAATATTGAGGGTAGAGGAGACGGCCCCAGTTGAGGGGCTGTTCCCGATGTATGCATGGGGAGCTATATGGAGTCTGTTCGGTAAACTAAAGTTAGGGCCCAGGGTGCGAGAGATCATGTTTAAATTTTTACATGGGATTCTGCCTACTGGATCAGTCCTCAGAAACAGACGTGTGGTAGAGGAGGGTTGGTGTGGGTTATGTGGGGAGTTGGAAACAGCCTATCACGTGGTATACTTTTGCGATTTTTTGGGGAGTGTGAGGGAATGGCTGGGGAAAGTGGTCAGGAGGATAGGAGGAACTGGGGTGTCAGTGTTGAGAGCGCTGAGTCTTGATATAGGGGGGGTGGGGGAGAATGTGGCACGGGGAGTAGCTTATATCATGGTGGATTTCGTGTACATATCGTGGGGAATGAGAGGGGTGGATAATGGGGAGACGAGGAAAAGAGTTTTAGCGAGGATTTTTTGTAGGACAATGAATAGGAATCGGGGAATTTATGGGAGGAGATGGGAGGGAGCTTTCACTGAGGGTTACAGGTCCATAACTGTTGGGGAGTTGCTAGAGTTGTGAGGGGGGGGGGAAGTGGGTTTAGATTGTTGTGTAAAGCATTAGATAAAAAAACGGGGGGGTACCAAACGGGCTTGCCAAACGAAAGATGTTGGTTTGGTGTGCATGTGCGTGGGGGAGTGATAAGTGCAAGAGAGAACGATTGTGTGTAATTGGGGTGTGCATGGGAGTGCTGAGTTCATGCATTCTTAGTAGTTATTTAATATTGTTAATTAATGCCTTCTGCTGAAGGCTATCGTAGTAGCGTATAAGAGTACAAGTCTGAGAATGCTGCATGGGACAGCAATAAAGTTAGGATTTGACTCCCATTGTAAACTAAGTCAGTTTCTAATGTATATATATACATATGTATATAAATAATATTAGGACAGCAGCTGGCGTTTTCACTACTGTAGAGTTGTTATTGTTTTCAATTTAATATGTTCTTAAGTTTAATTTAGTATGGTTAGTTTATAAGTTACATAAACAACGGTGAAATGCTGTACATTTTGGTGAGCTGGGGTAAATAGGGGGGGGGGGTTATACTGCTTGCATTTTTGCGGTATGTAATTATTGTGTGTGGATATTGAAATTAGCAGTCGGGAAGGAGTCAGAGGATTCTTTATTTTGTATTACTTGAATAGTTATATTTTGTAGTAAAGAATTATGTATATGGCAGTATTCACCTATCAGCTGCATGACATATTACTGCATATTGCAGTGTATAGAAATTGATGAATTTATATTGTCTGTCGATGCTCTCATACTGTATGCTTTTGTTCATGTATTGTATGTTATTAATAAAATATAAAAAAAAAATATACAAGACAAATAATATAAAACAAGAGAGGTTGTTGGCTATGTTGCTTTTGTTCTTTTGTAAGATTGCCGAAGAAACACGATAATGATGGGATTTACCAACATGTTAATGAGGTTAAATATGTCAGTCTACGATACGTCTTAATAAAACGTCATTGTCTGCATCGCTCTTGGGCCGTGTAGACCCCCTTGCCTGACGCTCCTCAGTAACCTGACAGCAGTGGTACGAGGAGGTGTTGTTGTGTCTCTGTTGACACCGCTGGAAAATTACTGGTGTTAAGATGGTGGTTTGTCATCGCAGACGCATTAATACTATTGGTATTGAACTGCTTCGAGGTGCGATTACACCTAGTTCAGCTCAGTCGTTTTTTCGCTGCCTGACCACGGTAGAGTGCGGTAGTGCTCTGCACCCCTCTGCTGTTTGTAGGCGAGCGCCCTTGTCAGTTACCTGGCTGAAGTGGTGTGAAGTGGTGCTGTCACACCTCGGCTAACAACTTAGGTGCACTGTGATTGTCAAGATGGCGGTTAGTCTGAGACGAAGGATAAATACTGTAGGCATTGAGCTACTTAAAGGAACGATAACGCCCAGTTTTGCGCAAGTCTTATTGCCAAAGATCATCCGGGAGACATATGGCGTACAAGATAGTGACTTGTATGGTGTAGCATTGAACGGAGGACAACGAATTTTCGTCAAACTGCTATCAGCAACGGTTTATGAATCGTTAGTCACCAGGTTTCAGGACGTGAGTCTTAACGTCACACCAGCTGTCACTGTAAGAATGATAGATGTTTCACGGTATTATACGTGGATCAAGTTACGCAACGTTCCCTTTGAGGCGGACGAGGCGGATATAAGGAAAGTTTTTGAGAAGTATGGGACGGTGCATTATGCTCAACATGGTACGTGGGCGGCAGGAGCCTATGCTGGTTTTCCAGAGGGTTCTTTCAACCTCAAAATGACTTTGAGGCACCCAATACCATCCTATGTGTATCTACAAGATTTCAGGACGCAGGTAATGGTATTGTACCCAGGACAACGACGTACGTGCCGCCTATGTGGTGAGTATGATCACATAGCGGCGACCTGTGACAAGCGAAGACGTGTGCCTGGACCTGTGGTGGACGTCGCAGCCCCTGCTTCGAAGGTGGCAGGTGAGGAACAAACATCGGATGGAGGGCGTGGTGTTTTGTGGAGCGAGATAGTGGATCGGGCACACAGGAATGGCGGTGAGTTGGAGTCCCGCCCCCAACTGCCTGATCAGGTGTCGTCTCCTGTGGATAAGGAGGAGCAGCAAGTACAAGAGAAGGTTCTTGAGATTGAGGAGGAATTGGTGGAGGTGTTGAAGACGTTGTCACCACCAGAGAGGGACGTTACATCTGAGCGTGGCGTCATTGGAGAATCGTCGCTCCCAGTAAGTCTGAGACATGATAATTTGGGACGTGATGGTGGTTTGGAGTCGTCCATTGAATCATTAAACCGTTGAATAATACCTATGGTGCTGGAGCTCTCTCGCTCTTTATTATGTTAAGAGTTTCCTGCTATTTGCGGGAAGTATTATGTGGTATGTCTTTGTAATTTTATTGTAGGGTTGGGTTAGCCTTTGTTTAATTATTGTAATGTATAATTTTATCCTTCGTATGCTGCATCATATCATCTGTGTACTTTGTGCAAGGAGGTTTTACTGTACTGTATAATAGGCATGATTTGTAGGTTTAGAATTTGTTGATGTTTTTTCTGAACAGGTGTTATCCTGTTCGTTTCATTGTTCGGTGATGGTATATTCTTTAATACAATATGAATGTAACACTTGTGGTATGCTATGGGGTTGATGGTAGGTCATTGTATTTTCAAACGGTTAATAATTGTGTTCTTTTATTTATTTATATCTTGTACTGTGTCCTTTTAAATAAAAATATAAAAAAAAAAAATTTGGGACGTGATGGTGGTTTGGAGTCGTCCATTGAATCATTAAACCGTTCTCAGGTGGAGGTGGAGGTTCATCGAGAGGTAACATCTGACCAAGACATGTTTAACATGACTGTCACGAGAAAGAGGGCGGCTACATCAGATTCTGATGACGTCCTTACGCCTGCACAAAGGCCTGGGAAACAGACTGAGGTGAAGTGTGAAGGTAGTGGTGTAGGTGGTGGTAGCCATGATAGGAGGCACCGGAAGAAGGGGGGGAGGGAAAGAGAGCACTCTGAAGGTGTTGAACGTAAATTCAAGCTCTGGAGTTGTAAAGAGTGATGAGAGGAAGCAGGGGTGGAAACTTTAATAGGCCTTAGGTGTATGTCTGTAAATGTTAATGGGTTATGTAGCGGTATGAAGAGAGATTGGTTTCGTAATTTTCTGAATAAATCTAGAGTGGATGTTGTGTTCCTGCAGGAGCACAATTTCAAAGAGGGTAGGGTGTTGGAGGTGGCAGGATTTCGAGTAGTTATCCTGCCATCTCCCCGTCTAAAAGGTGGTGTCGGAATTTTAATAAGGGAGACGAGCCCGTTTGTTTTGCAGAGAAGCGAGGGAGGAGGGGGAGGGAGGGTGTTGCGTGTGGATGGGTGGTGGATGGGTAAGCGTGTGTCTTTTGTGAGTGTGTATGCGCCGGCTGAAAATAACATAAAGGTAAAGAATGATTTTGTGTGTGAGGATCTTGTTTTTCTTAAGTGCACTGCCAGAGGTGGCGATAGTTGGTGGGGACTGGAATAGTGTAATCAGGGTGGCTGATGTGGACCCAAGAGGGGCTGGATATATGTCTGTGGCTCTTAGGGATTTATTAAGGGATGTTAGGTTACGTGATGCCTTTGGGGGGGGGCGGTGTGGGAGACTGAATATACGTTTGTTAAGAGTGGATATGCTGCGAGACTAGATAGAGTGTACCTTTCTCAGGGAGTGGACGTGAAATCTTTCAGTACTGTGGAGGCTACAATGTCAGATCATAGGGCAGTGGTGGTGGAGGTTGGGTGGGGGACGCTCGCGGACATATATTTAATTTCCAATAACTTCTATATAAGTGTGTTAGGTGATGAGGAGGGGTTGGAGGGGTTTTCAGTCCTATGGAGGGAGCTTAGTGTGGAAGAACAGGGAGTGGATGACATTGTGACATGGTGGGATAGTGTCGCAAAGGAAAGGATTAGAAAGTTTTATGTGAGAGAGGGAAAACGTATTAATAATTTAAAATATGGACTGGCTAACTATTTAGAGGATAGGTTAAGAGGTTGCTATAGGAGGGGGGTGGGTGGGAATAATTTTCCTATGGATGAAATAGCTGAAATAAAGGGAAGGTTGAGGGTGTTGCAAAATGAAAGGTTTCAAGCTGTAAGGATGCAGGCAGGGGTGGAGGAAGTGCTTTGGGGAGACAAGCTGTCAGCATGTGTTTTGCGGCATCAAAAGCAAAGGCAGGCGGTGACAGCTATACCATGTTTAGAGGTAACGGAGATGGTTGGGAATTATAGAGTAGGGCAGGAGATACGAACCACGAAGGGGATGTGTGCGTATGCGGAGGCTTGGTACGAGAAGTACTGGAACAGTGGGGGGGTGGGTGACGGGGCGTTGGACAAGGTGTGTACGTATGTGACGTGTAATTTAGGAAATAGTGATCGAAAGGCTTTAGGTGGGACTATTACGGCAGAGGAAATAGAGAATGCGTTAAGGGGAATGAGGAAGGGGAAAGCTCCCGGTATTGACGGTCTCCCGGTAGAATTTTATTTACAACATTGGGCGTTGATAAAGGAATTTATAGTTAGGTTATTTAATAGTATGAAGGAGAAGGGTAAGTTGGGGGAGAAGCAGGAAACAGCAGTTGTAGTGTTGGTCCCGAAGGTCAAGGGGCAGCCCACCCTTCGGGAGTACCGAGCCATATCACTGATGTGTGCAGACTATAAGGTGTTTGCAAAAATTTTAGGTAATAGGTTCAAATGTGTTGTGGAGAGGGTGGTGTCAAAATCTGTTTGGGTTGCCGGGAAGGTCGATGATTGAAGGACATGGGATACTGAGAAGTTTTGTGGAAGCTAAGGGTGGGGGTGGAGGGGCGGCTTTGTTGGCTCTAGACTGGCAGGGAGCATATGATAGTGGAAAGGGGAGCTTTGCAGGTTATACTTAGGAGACAGGGTTTTGGGGAGGAAATAGTCGAGTGGGTAAATACGTTGTACAAGGGGACGAAAATGAGGATACAGATTAATGGGTGTATGGGGAGGGAAATTGCAATGGGAAGAGGCCTTAGACAGGGATGCCCCATGTCCCAAATATTGTTTGCGTGTTTCCAGGACCCCTTTTATAGAATGGTTGACCGTAGCTTATGTACGCCATGTGAGGGAAGTGTGGGGGGTGGGAGGGCCTGGCCGGGGTTAATTGGATATGTTGACGACACCACTGTTCTCATTCGTGAAGGGATGTCAATGGGAGTGTTGGACGAGGTGGTGCAATTATTTGGAAGTGCCACGGGTATGCAGGTAAATAGTGCGAAGTCAAGGTGCATGGGGTTGGGTTCTTGGGTGGGGGGGTGGGGGGGAGATGTAATGTTGTTAAAGAATGGGCAGCGTCTTTAAAGATTTGTGGTATTATTTATAAGGATGACATGGTTGCGGCGCGGGAGGAAAACTCGGATAGGTTATTGGAAAGGATCGTGGGGCGTCTAGGTGTTCTGAGACCCCAGCACCTAACTCTGATACAGCGAGTGATAGTCGTGAACATTTTATTGTATAGTAAGGATAGGCATGTTGCAGCTGTGTTCCCAATTACAGGGACAGCGATTGCGGGGATACTAAGACGGGTGTACAAATTTTTGTGGGGTTCACGTTGTGATTGGTTACGGAGGGACGTTGTAATGTTACCTGTACGTCAGGGTGGGTTGGGGTTGTTGGATTTGAGACGGAGGGCTAAATGTGTGTTTATTAAATGGGAAGTCCTACTTCCACTGGGGAATCCCGCCTACCAGTGACTGCCCTCGTCTGCTGCCCGTCCCTTCCACTGACGCCTATATAAACGCCAGTCTTCTTGCCTTTGCTCCAGATTCTCCTCCACCACGATGCTGTGAACACTAACTCCAAGGCCGAGGGACTGATTACCTCATCTTTTGTATATAGTTCTACTATCTTCCTATTATGTCCTAGAATCTGTATTGATAAAGCCACTGGATGGCGAAACGTCTACAATAAAGATATCCAGATGTTGCACATGTGTCTTAACTTTCATAAATGGGAAGTGTTGCGTGAGGGTGTGAACGCGGGGCGTTTGGGAAGGATACACGACAGGCTGGGTATGTGGTATCGAGGAATGGAGTTGAGGGAATGTGAAATAGTTTTGAGGGCTGTGATGTTGGTTAGGGAACTGAGAAAGGTTCGTATAAGGGTTTTGTGTAGGTTACTTGTAGGTAGGTGCGTTGTCCCAGTTGAGGGTTTGTTCCCCATGTATGCGTGGAAGAGTATTTGGTTTAGATTTAGTAAAATGAAGTTAAACCCTCGGGCGCGTGAGGTGATGTTTCGTTTTCTGCATGGGATCCTTCCATCTGGTGAGATACTACGAAACAGACAGGTTGTAGAGGGTGGGGGGTGTGGTATCTGTGGAGGGGATGAGACAGCGTTCCATGTAGTTTACTTTTGTGAAGGGCTAGAGGAGGTTAGGTGCTGGTTAAGTAGGTTGGTACAGAGGGTGGGGGCCGTGGGGTGTCGGTTTTGCGTGCTCTAAGTCTAGATATGGATGGGTTAGACGAGGGTGTCATAAGAGCTTTAGATTATATCATGGTAGATTATATATACATGTCGTGGGTGATGAGGGGGAGAGGGGATAGTGAAGAGCGAAGGAAGGTTCTTGCGGTAACGTTCTGTCGTACAGAGATTTGCATGGGAGGAGGTGGGAGCAGGCTTTCTCAGAGGGGTATAGAATGCTAACGTTAGGGATTCTCGTAAATCTGTGATTGATAATGAGTGAGTGAAGGGGTTTTCATAGGTTGGAGGGAGTCAGGGGGTAACAGCGGGCTCGCCTCCCTGGGGGGGGGTCGTGAGAGTGTTGTGAATGTGGGTTTGGAATGGTTTCCTGGTTAACATTGAGACTTTATGGCATCCAAGTGTGGATGTAGAGCTCAAGGTCTCGTTATGTTAGATATAACACTTTTCAGAATGTAGGTATAATATAGTAGATTTTTTTATGTATAATTATGATGTGTATCAGTCTTGTATAACATGATTCTTGAGAAATAAGTTATTTGCGACATGAAGTGTGTTTTAGTTTGTATTTATGTTACGTGCTGGGTTTTTGCACGATGAGATATACTTATATACTGTTTTGCATTGTGCATACAGTGCATCTGATTAATGTGATTTTGTGAAAAATTTTGTGTGTACGTGTGGGTGTGTGTGTGTGTGTGTGTGTGTGTGTGTGTGTGTGGATGTGGGTGTGTGGGTGTGTATATATATAAATATATATCCCTTTCTATTGTATTGAGCCTTTGTCATGGGTCAGACGTTATGTAATACTTTATATATGCATGATTGATTCTTTTTAAAGTTTATAATTATGGTCTGTACCCTGATACCGGTTTGGTGTTCATGCAAGTTCTTGATAAGTTTTAGTCTGTATGATATACAGACATATCTAGACAGTTTAGTGACGTAGTCCATTTGTGTCTGAGATTTGTATATGGGTTTATTGTAACAGTATAGAGCTTCAGTTATTGTGTTCTAAGCTGTATTCTTTTTCTGTTTATTTGTATGTTGGTATATGTACAGCTGTATTGTTAGGGATAAGTATGTAGATTTTCTAGTAAGATTATGATGTTAGGTTTTGGTTTTTTGATTAATGTGAAGGATGGGATTTAACTGATATAACTTCTTTGTATATTTCATGTTCAAGTGTATTGAACCTTTGTCAGATGTCATTTATATGTACAATTTATATATATGCAAGGTTTTGTATATATGTCAATTCATGACCCTGTGACATGTAATTTTTTTTTTTAGCTATGTTCTTGCTGTAAGTTTTTGTTGCAATATCTTGCGAGCATGTAGGTACAATCCGTTTGTCAGTTAATTTGATTAGGTTCCATACTGTTTCTTTATTTTTATGTTAAACTGTATTGGTTTTAAATAAAATATAAAAAAAAAGTTCAGCTCAGATACTCTTACCCAAGATAATCAGGGAGACATATGGCATTCAAGACTGTGAATTGTGTGGGGTAGCGTAGAATGGAGCGCACAGAATATTTGTGAAACGGCTTGCTGCGACAGTTTATGAATCGGTGGTTACGCGCTTTCAAGATGTGTGTTTTGACGTTACGCCTGCTGTGCGTGTGAGACTGGTGGACGTGTCTCGATATTATACCTGGATAAAGTTGCGGAATGTCCCGTTTGAGGCGAACGAAGCTGACATCAGAAACGTATTTGAGAAATATGGGACCGTGCATTCTGCCCAGCAGGGTAAGTGGTTGATGGGTGCCTACGAAGGTATGCCGGAAGGTACATTCAGCCTTAAGATGACGTTGCGTCAACCCATACCGTCATACGCGTATCTTCAAGATTTTAGGACACAGGTAATGATTTTATATCCTGGACAGCGGCGTACGTGTCGCATTTGTGGAGAGTATGACCACATAGCGGTGGCATGCGAAAAGAACAGACGCGTGACCAAACCTGTGCAAGAAAAAGTAGCCCCAGTCACACGTGACGAAGATGAGCATCGTTCGTCAGAGGAAGGGCGTGGTCGTTTGTGGAGTGAGATGGTGAAACAGGCTTTTCGAAATGAGTGAGTCCTCCCCTCAGCTCCCTGCACCTGAGTCGTTGCCAATACCATCTGCTGGATTGGTACCCCGTCATGACGTGTTGAATATAGGTGAGGATTTAGACGAAGTTTTAAGGACCTTGTCACCGCAAGTGGTGGAAGCTCCGTCTCCGGAAGACGTAGCTGGAGACTTTCTGAGTCCGGATTGTCAACAATATGAGACTCGGCATTGTTCGCATCGCTCTTGGGCCGTGCGGACAGGCTGCGCAGTAGCTCCCGAATCATCTGGCTTTCTGCGCAGTTTTCATATTCGTCTCTCAACTCTTGAGTAGAGAGGACGTACTTGGAACTGCGCTCTGACCCCTGGTGGCAGGTGACATTTTTTTTCATCATGCCGGAGAGTGGCCGCAGACGTGTGAACACTGTCTGTTTGGAATTAGTGAGGGGCGTGCTTACTGCCCAGAATACCAACATGTTGCTGACGGCGATATTGCGGGATACGTAAGGTATCGCTAATGAAGATCTTTATGGAGTCTCACTGAATGGTGTGGCACGCATTTTCCTCAAGTTCCGGCTGAGCAGTACATATGACAACATGGTGGCCAAGTATCAGGACGTGGTTAAGACGGTTACCCCTGGCGTTAGTGTCCGTCTTCATGACGTATCAAGATTCTACACCTGGGTCAAGGTGCGTAATGTACCTTTCGAGGCAAATAAATGGTATAAAATACCGACACAATGGAAATATAAACACACATGCAGTATAATGTGATCCTTTATTGACAACGTTTCACCCACACAGTGGGCTTTTTCAAGTCACACACAGATCTACCTGGGGTGTATGTATGTATAATGTTCGCCAAGACCATAGTCCTGGCACGGGAATATTTATAGTCATGTTGAGGTCAGATGGAGAATGCTGCAGCTGATGATCTACCGGGTGGGGTTATAGAGTCTTGGGTAGCTCGGCAGGGGTATTGGACAAGTTGTGAGTAGACCTTCTGCAGTGTTCTATGTTCTTATGTGGGATAGCGATGAAGAAGTTTCTTGGCGAGTTGTTAAGCTATGTTATAGAAGCCGTTGTTCTGGTTGAAATTGTTGGTTATAGGGATAAGCGATGATTCCAGGATTCTTCGGTATTGAGTGTTGTCTTCTGTGGCTATAAGTCTTGAGTTTCTGTAGTTAATTAAATGGTTGTGTGAATTGCGATGTTGTACACAGGCATTCCTTGTATCGTCAGTCCTGCTTGCATATTGGTGTTCTGAAATACGTGTTTGGAGGTCTCTCGATGTTTCGCCCACATATAATTTGTTGCAGTCATTACAAGGGATTATGTATACCCCTGCAGAGGATGGAGGCTTGTCCTGTCTACTACTGGTGATGTCCTTGATGGTCGTGGTTGTGGAGGTAGATACTTGGAATGATGTATTGGAAAAGATTTTGGAAACATGTTTGGCAATGGAGTTGGTGGGGAGGACTATGTATCTCTTCTCGGCAGTGTCTTCTCTGGGTGTGTTGAAGATGTTTAATGCCCGCCGTCTGCAGTCTCTGATGAAGTGACGAGGATAGTGGAGTTTAGAAAATACTTGTTCAATTATAGTGCATTCTTCCTCAAGGAACTCATTGCTGCAGATTCTGAGTGCACGCAGGAAGAAGCCTATAATTACACCACGTTTGGTTTTGGTGTCGTGGTGAGAGCAGAAGTGGAGAAGATCGTTTTGGTTGGTGAGTTTTCGATAGACTTTAAAACGAAGTTCGTGTGGTGGTGGTGGTGTGGCGCTATTAATTAAGGAAGCCAGCCCGTTTCTTTTGCATAGGTGTGAGGTAGGGGAGGAGGGGCGGGTGGTTAGGGTCGAGGGTATGTGGGGAGGGGTCCGGGTGGGTTTCATTGGGGTGTATGGGCCGGAGGAAAGGGATATGGGTGTTAAAAATAGATTCATTAGGGATGTCCTTGTCTACCATTTCAGATCGCTGCCAGGTATTACAATTATAGGAGGTGATTGGAACTGTGTTGTCCGACGTAAGGATGTAGAGCCTAGAGGGAGGGTTTTTTTTTCGGGGATCTGTTGAGAGGTGTGAATGTAGTGGATGTTGGAGGGGAAGTGAGCGGAGTGATGCATACGTTTATTTAGCGTGATTATGCGGCGAGGCTTGATCGTATTTATGTATCTCGGGGGGGTGAGGGTGAGCAGTGTGTGTGCGTTGAATGTAAGCTTCTCTGATCATCTGGTGGATTTAAATTGGGAGGGTTTGCCGAAGCGTTTCAGAGGTTTCTGGAAGATGAATGTTGGGTTATTGAAAACAGGGGAGGGGAGGGACTCTTTTGCGCGCGCTAGGAAAAGGTGGTGGGCTGATGGAGGGGGGGGGGGGGTTGATGTCATTGGGTGGTGGGACTCGGTCGGTAAGGGAAAGGTGAGAGATTTTTATCAGAAGAGGGGAAAGGAAGAGAGGCAGTTTCAATATGGGATTTTAAATTACCTTGAGGGTCAACTACAAGAATGCTATATGGGAGGGGGGGGGTGCATATCCGATGGGTGAGATTGAGGGTTTGAAACAACGGATTAGGGATATTCAAAATCGCAATTTTGATGCTGCAAGGGTTGCAGGGGGCCTTGATGAGGTCTTATGGGGGGACCGTCCGTCGGCGTATGTCTTGCAGGAGCAGGGGACACGTCGTAGGGCAACAGAGGTGATGAGTTTGCGGGTACAGGAGCAATTGGCGGGATATTGTCAGGGGCAGGTGCTTTCGTCTACAGAGGGTATGGGTTATGTGGATGCATGATACGAGAAGAATGGTAAAAGTGTGGGGGTTAATTGTGAGGCGTTAGGCACAATGGGCGAATGGGTAAACTGTAATCTAGTGCATAAGGATCGAGTGAGTTTGGGTGGACCTATAAGTGAGGAGGAGATTAGGGTGGCAGTGGAGGGGATGAGCATGGGTAAATCGCCTGGTATTGATGGCATCCCTTGTGATTTTTATAGGGAAAACTGGGAGTGTTTGCGTGAGTTTTTAGTGCAGTTATTTAATGCCATGAAAACCAGGGGTAGGTTGGGGGAACAGCAGAGAACGGGTGTAGTGGTCATGGTCCCTAAAAAAAAGTCTTGTGAATGTGTGCATGACTACCGTTCAATCACCTTAATGTGTGGCGATTACAAGATCTTTGCTAAAGTGTTGGGAAATAGGTTGAAAGGTGTTCTTGCCAGCGTTTTGGACGAGGGTCAATATGGAGTGCCTGGGCGTTCGATGTGTGTGGGGCAGGGGATTATACGTAGGTTTATAGATGAAAGTGGGGGAAACATCAAGGGTGGGGTTTTATCATTAGATTGGCATGCAGCGTATGACTGTGTGGAGCGTGAGGCGTTGTGGAAGTTTATGCAATGGCAGGGGTTTGGGAGGAAAATCGTCAGTTGGACTAAGGTGTTGTATGAGAAGGCAACGGTTAGGGTACAAGTGAATGGTAGATTAGGTCAACCTGTTAGGATGGAAAGGGGCTTAAGGCAGGGATGCCCTGTGTCGCAGCTTCTCTTTGCATTACTCCAGGACCCGTTCTATAGGGCTGTGCGTTGGGGCGTACAGGAAGGGATGGTGTGGGATGGGGTGTCTGTGGAACCGGGGATCGTTGGATATGTTGATGACACCACAGTGCTATTTAGAAGGTCAGAGGATTTACCTAGGGTTAGTGAAATATAAACACATATGTAGTATAATGTGATCCTTTATTGACTACGTTTCGCCCAGACAGTGGGCTTTTTCAAGTCACAAACAGAACTACCTGGGGTGGAAGGAACGCGACATCTTTTCCAATACCTCATTTCAAGTATCTACCTCCACAACCACGACCATCAAGGACATTACCAGTGATAGACAGGACAAGCTTCCACCCTCTGCAGGGGTATACATAATCCCTTGTAATGACTGCAACAAGTTATACGTGCAAGAATGGTATATAATACCGACAAGATGAAATTAAGACACGTGGGTTAGTGAGTTGGTGGAGAGTTTTGGCATGGCAACAGGGATGACGCTTAATAGAGACAAGTCGATGTTATTGAGGGTGGGGGTTGGTGTGGGTGGGGTATACGAACAGGGTGAAGGTTGGTCCCTGGTAAGTAGACTTAAGGTATGTGGGGTTGTTCACATGGAAAATATCCTGGAGGCACGGAAGGTGAATTCAAAAGAAGCTGTAGATAGGGTTTTGGGTAGATTAGCGGGTTTGCGTACAGGAGGTTTGACACTGCACCAGCGAGCTATTGTGGTGAATGTGAAACTGTATAGTAAGCTGTGGCATGTGGCAGGTATATATCCCTTGGAAACATGTGATGAGAAGCGTCTGTTGAAGCGCGTGTATCACTTTATTTCGGTTCGGGTTGTGAATGGTTGTCGAGAGATGTGTGTTTACCGGTACGCCAGGGAGGGCTGGGGTTAATGGCGCTGCATCTAAGGTTGTTGGGTATGTACGTTAAACATAGTTATTTGAGGGAGGGCAGAATCACAGGTACAGGTTTGGCATGGGTGAGAAGGGACTTGGTACGTTGGGCGAGGGGTAGGGATGTTCAGGTGTGTGAGGGAATGTTGAGGTTGTTGTGTTATGCAAGATAGGTACACTGGCTCGGGTGGGTGGTGGGGAGGTAGTTGCTAGGGTTGTGGGTTTGTATCCGATGTATGCATGGAGTGATATATGGGGGCGCCTGCAAGGGTTGCGATTGAAGGCTGTGGTGCGGGAGGTAATGTTTAAATTTCTCCATAATATATTACCGTCGGGGGAGGTATTAGGTAATAGGCGTGTGCAGGAGGGACGGGAATGTTGTGAGTGTGGGGGTATTGACACTGTTTTCCATGCAGTATATTTTTGTGAAAGGTTGGAACCAGTGAGAGAGTGGTTTAGCAGGGTTTTACGTATGGTGGGTGGGGGTGGTATTTGTGTTCTACGGGCATTAAGCTTGGATGTGGGGGGGTGGGGGTGCCGGTACAAAATGCGATGGGTTATCTGGTAGCCGACTTCGTGTATACTTCGTGGGTTTTACGGAGAACGCCGGTGGGGGAGCGAATTAGGGCCCTGGCAGCGATATTTTATGGGACACAAAGGAGGAATAAGGATATCACTGGGAATAGATGGTATTCTAAATTTTCAGATGGATATCGTAGCTTTAGAGTGGAGGACTTATGGGCATTACAAATTCAGGGGACGTGACGAGGCTGGCTTCTTGAGGAAGGCGCGGGCGTGATTGGTGCATTTGGAGGACAAGAGGTGTAATGCGAGTTGAGTGGGTCAAGTGAGTGGCTTGGTGTCAGGGAATTTTTAATGACATGTGTTATGCGAAGTGAGGGGTTGAGAAACTGGTATGAGTAAGATGGAGCTTTAATTTAGCAAGATATGAAGTCTGGTACTTTGTGACTGTGAGCCTTTTGTGTGCAAGATGACTGTGAAGGTTCTTATTATGCTAATGTATCATTTTTAACAAATGTACTTCCTGTGTCTTGCAGGTGTGTGGCTGTGTATGAACCATGTTAAGAAAGCTTCTGTATTAAGATATGTTGATTTATGTTCTTTTTTTTTGGGGGGGGGGGATTTTATTGGATTATAATTTTTATATATTATTATTAATACTTAGTACTTCTGTGAAGTGATAGTATGTTTCTGTAGACTATTTTATTATGCTGTATTGTTGTGTAGGGGGTTAATTACGCTTTTGGAGAAGTATGCTGTGTCTGTGTATACCGTTGTATTCATTGTGGTTTTTGTACGTATGTTATACATGTGGTTATGCATATGTCTTTCCTGGGTTATGCAGGAATGTGGTTATGTATGAAGCGTGTTTCAGAATGTTTCTATTTTCAACCATGTTAATTAAGGTTATTTTATAGTCTTGGTTATGATGGTGACGGCAGATACAGCTGTTGGGAATAAGGAGGGGGGGTGTTGTAGTGTGTGCTGTATTCTTATAGTAACTATTTACACAGGGATGTTACATACAGGTTGTTATAATGTTTCATTTCTAGTTTTCCATGAGCATCTGTTTTATGTCAGCATGTTAAACTATATGCTTCCTTGTGTTGCGATTTACGTTCTGTGTTTTGTTTTCATTTATATATTGTTATTATGGGCTCGAACCACTGTAATGTAACATTTATATATTGTTATTATGTGTTTGTACCACTGTAATGTAACATTTATATATTGTTATTATGGGTTTGTACCACTGTAATGTAACATTTATATATTATTATGTGTTTGTACCATTGTAATGTAACATTTATATATTGTTATTATGTGTTTGTACCACTGTAATGTAACATTTATATATTGTTATTATGTGTTTGTACCACTGTAATGTAACATTTATATATTGTTATTATGTGTTTGTACCATTGTAATGTAACATTTATATATTGTTATTATGGGTTTGTACCACTGTAATGTAACATTTATATATTGTTATTATGTGTTTGTACCATTGTAATGTAACATTTATATATTGTTATTATGTGTTTGTACCACTGTAATGTAACATTTATATATTGTTATTATGTGTTTGTACCATTGTAATGTAACATTTATATATTATGTGTTTGTACCATTGTAATGTAACATTTATATATTGTTATTATGTGTTTGTACCATTGTAATGTAACATTTATATATTGTTATTATGTGTTTGTACCACTGTAATGTAACATTTATATATTGTTATTATGTGTTTGTACCACTGTAATGTAACATTTATATATTGTTATTATGTGTTTGTACCACTGTAATGTAACATTTATATATTGTTATTATGGGTTTGAACCATTGTAATGTAACATTTATATATTGTTATTATGTGTTTGTACCACTGTAATGTAACATTTATATATTGTTATTATGTGTTTGTACCACTGTAATGTAACATTTATATATTGTTATTATGTGTTTGTACCACTGTAATGTAACATTTATATATTGTTATTATGTGTTTGTACCACTGTAATGTAACATTTATATATTGTTATTATGTGTTTGTACCACTGTAATGTAACATTTATATATTGTTATTATGTGTTTGTACCACTGTAATGTAACATTTATATATTGTTATTATGTGTTTGAACCACTGTAATGTAACATTTATATATTGTTATTATGGGCTCGAACCACTGTAATGTAACATTTATATATTGTTATTATGGGCTCGAACCACTGTAATGTAACATTTATATATTGTTATTATGGGCTCGAACCACTGTAATGTAACATTGTGTATTGATGTTTTGTATTATTATTTTATCATAATGTTTTAAGTATTATAAAATATGTTGGTAAACATATATGCTATAGGTCTAGCTATGTGAGTATATAATATCTATTGTGATGGAGGAGATAGTGCTATATGATTTATTATAGTATGTCTTTTAGTGCATTTTTGTACTAGGATGACATATGTGGTCACAAAGATCTTATCTGATTTTTATTTATGCATGATGAACATCCTAGGTGACTCCAAGTGTATATAGTGACTATCGGAATGTTGAGAAATTTATATGGTGTTCTGGGCTTATGAATTCTCATTTGGATACCTGTTTGTTAAGGGATGGTGGTTTTTCTATATATTTTTTATGTTGTAATATTACGTTTTAAATAAAATAAAAAAAAGTAACCCCTGAAACGCTTTGGCAATCCCTTCCAATCCAAGTCCACCAGAACCCCTCTATGATCAGAGAAGCTCACATTCAGTGCACTAACACTTCTTACCCTCACACCCCGAAAAATATAGATTCGATCCAGCCTCGCCGCATAATCACGCCTATTGAACGTATGCATGACCCCACCCACCTCCTCCCCTCCCACATCCACTACATTCACACCTCGCAACAGATCCCCTAAATACCCCGAAAAAAAAAAACTTCCTCTAGGTTCTACGTCCTTACGTCGAACAATACAGTTCCAATCACCTAAAATCGTTACGACTGGCAGCGATCTTAAATGGTAAACAAGGACGTCCCTAAAGAACTTATTTTTGACGCCCATGTCTCCTTCCGCAGGTCCATACACCCCTATGAAACCCACTTGTAGCCCACCCCATACGCCATCCACCCGAACCACCCGCCCCTCCTCCCCTACCTCATTTCTTTGCAGAGAAAACGGGCTAGCTTCTTTAACAATACCACACCACCTTTCAGTCGTGCAGAGCAACCCATGTACACATCGTATCCATCAATCATTAACTCTCCCAATGATTTGTAATTGTGTTCTTGCAGGAACACAACGTCAGGTACATATCTCTTTGGTTTAGAAAGACACGTAAGCAAACACTATAACATATTTATTAGAAAACGTTTCGGTTCTGGGACCTTGATCACTTCTCACTTTCTCTCCCACATATCTCTTTAAAAACACCTCCAGACTCTTACTTTTGTCTACTGACTTCAACCCGTTAATATTTAAAGTAATACACTTGAAGGATTCAATGGAGGCTTGCCTTTTGAGACCTTAACACTCTTAAATCCTTTACGAGCACCCCCACCCCTCCCCCTACACCCCCCTGTGCCTTCCCCTTTTACATGCTGAACACGCTTTGTTCCACCCGTATCTCTACGGGTCACATCTTGCCATACTTTTTTTCCCAGACCTTTGCCCAGGAGTCAAAACGTCATCACTATCGGTTATCACAGCAGCTCTCTTGCGAGAGCTACGATCTGCAACCATATCCTCCTCTAGACTATTATCCCTGTGGACATCCACTACTTGTCGGTTTTTCAAACCATTCATCACAACTGTCTGACACTGCAGCATCATGGGATCTTGTTACAAAGAATTCTTCAACACTTGTCCAACCTTTGGACGAAGACCTACTTCGACTAGTGGATGGTACCACTATGACCTCACCTCCTCCTGCTTCGCCTCACCTCACTACAGTATATAAGCCACGTCTGCGGTCCTATGCTGTACATTCTACAAGATTGATGAACTGAACACATCGACTCCAGGCTGAGGGACTGATTACCTCAAACTCCTCCTCTCCTTACGCCTTTCTACTTTGTATCGGACTGATGAAGCCACTGTGTGGCGAAACGTTTCCTGAATAAAGATTCCCATATGTTGCATAAGTGTCTCAATCTTCAACTTGTCGGTTTTTCAAACCATTCATCACAACCTGTTGTGCTTCCACACCACACGCGTCCTCCACGTTGGGGCCTCCTGCCCTTGCCTCTACACTCTCATTTTCCAGCCCAGCATGGATCCTCGCAGACGCCGAAACTTCAGAGCCTCCTGAATGGATGCCTCCATTACATCCTGAGCAATTACAGAATCATCCTCGAGCGTCGCCGACACCAAGCCTACGTCCTCTCCAACGCCAGGGAGGGTCACACATGCAGAAGACAACTCTGTCGCCCTCTCTACCTCCTCACTCCACGTCTCCCGTGCCAGAGACTCATGCTGCGTTGCCTTAGCGTATGTTTGCTGCTTCGGTGCATCATCAGTCTTTGTATCAGCCGTTGATCTTCCTCGTCGCGTAGGACATTGCGCCGCGATGTGGTCATATGTCCCACAAAGTCGACACGTACGCCTCTGACCCGTGTACGTAACGAAGACTTGAGTGCGGAAGTCCTCCATCACTACATACGATGGTATAGGGTGCTTAAGGGACATTTTAAGGGAAAACGATCCTTCCGGCATATCAACAAGCGGTCCATCACGCCAACGTCCCAATGTCGCCAAATGTACCGTACCATAACGTCCAAAAACGTTCCTTAAATCACTCTCGTCAGCTTCAAAAGGAACATTACGCACCTTGATCCAAGTGTAAAACCGTGATACATCATGAAGGCGAACATTAACACCAGGGTTAACCGGCTTAACCACATCCTGGTACCTGGCCACCATATTTTCATAAGTGCTGCTCTGCCGGAATTTGACGAATAGCCTTGAACTACCATTCAACGACACTCCATAGAGCTCCTCATTTGCGATGCCATACGTGTCTTAATATCACCGTCAGCAAAAGATGGGTATTCTGACTATTGAATGAGCCATTCACAAGGTCAAGACAGTGTTGACACGCCTGCGGCGTTCACCTTCCGCCATTGTGAAAGGACTGACAGAAAAACTGCGCAGACAACCAGTTGATTCAGAAGCTACTGCGCAGCCTGCCCACACGGCCCGAGAGCGATGAGGACAATGTTGCGGAGACTATGATCATATGACGGCAGAGTGTGTGGGCAGCGAGGGCAGGTCAGGAGTCCGGCCGGTGGAGCAACAAATGTCAATGAGCAGGAGGCTCCCATACCTGGACGACAAGGAGATGGTGGGCGTGGTCGCCTTTCGAGTGAGGAGACTGAGGTGCCAGTGGTGGAGTCGGAACTGGAGCTGACGTCTACCGAGTTGCCTGCACTGCTGGTGGTACAGCAGGCTTTTGGGGAGGACCAGGTGATGGCAGAAGTCGTGGAATTCGATGCAACAATAGTGTCGGTATTGCACACCATGTTCCCGTCTACAGATGTGGTCTCCCCGGCTGTGCCGTCGGCCAGTCCGGAGCTCGTGTCCGTGGCGGTCGAGCAGTAGGAGGCGGTTGTTGGTGCTGGTGAGGCAGGCGGAGACGTGATGACCCCTGGTCAGGAGGCCTCGACGACGGTTGTGGTGGAGGTTCATTGTGTGGACACCCCGGTCACGCTGCTCCTTGCTTGTGCTCTGTCCGATTACACAGTTGCTCTACGCTCAAGAAGCCTCCCTTCGACCCCCGCCGGGGTGGGGAATTTATATTCAACGAACGTCACATCCTTTTCACAATGCTGTCGAATCGTATGAAAATCAAGCCTGTGAATGGTGCAATAAATGACTCCTCGAAGCTAGCTTTAGCTACCGTCATTAAGACCCGCCTGCAGGTCAAATTTACGGCAATCCACTCTCTGAAGGACTCCTTCATTGTCGTCTGCACAGACGACACGGAAGCATCAAAACTAATGGACGACTCTTCAGTCAGGACCCTACAAACACAACAGTTCACTCTATCCCCGTCTCCATTCTTGAAGTCGAAACGTTCGGTCTTGTGAAAAGACTGGACAATATCGACACCTCTACTGAAGCACTGAAGACATCTATTGAGGAACAAAACACCTGGGCCTCGGTAGACAGCATCTCCAAGATCCCCAACGCCT
>NW_027198640.1:37500-41646 GCF_038502225.1 Cherax quadricarinatus | reverse complement strand
CCCCTACCACCATCTCTCCTCCCTACAACAAACCCTCTCACCTCTACAACAAACCCTGTCACCTCTACAACAAACCCTCTCACCTCTACAACAAACCCTCTCACCTCTACAACAAACCCTGTCACCTCTACAACAAACCCTCTCACCTCTACAACAAACCCTCTCACCTCTACAACAAACCCTCTCACCTCTACAACAAACCCTCTCACCTCTACAACAAACCCTCTCACCTCTACAACAAACCCTCTCACCTCTCTTCAACAAACCCTCTCACCTCTACAACAAACCCTCTCACCTCTACAACAAACCCTCTCACCTCTACAACAAACCCTCTCACCTCTACAACAAACCCTCTCACCTCTACAACAAACCCTCTCACCTCTACAACAAACCCTCTCACCTCTACAACAAACCCTCTCACCTCTACAACAAACCCTCTCACCTCTACAACAAACCCTCTCACCTCTACAACAAACCCTCTCACCTCTACAACAATCCCTCTCACCTCTACAACAAACCCTCTCACCTCTACAACAAACCCTCTCACCTCTACAACAAACCCTCTCACCTATACAACAAACCCTGTCACCTCTACAACAAACCCTCTCACCTCTACAACAAACCCTCTCACCTCTACAACAAACCCTCTCACCTCTACAACAAACCCTCTCACCTCTCTACAACAAACCCTCTCACCTCTCTACAACAAACCCTCTCACCTCTACTACAAACCCTGTCACCTCTACAACAAACCCTCTCACCTCTACAACAAACCCTCTCACCTCTCTACAACAAACCCTCTCACCTCTACAACAAACCCTCTCACCTCTACAACAAACCCTCTCACCTCTCTACAACAAACCCTCTCACCTCTACAACAAACCCTGTCACCTCTACAACAAACCCTCTCACCTCTACAACAAACCCTCTCACCTCTCTACAACAAACCCTCTCACCTCTACAACAAACCCTCTCACCTCTACAACAAACCCTCTCACCTCTCTACAACAAACCCTCTCACCTATACAACAAACCCTCTCACCTCTACAACAAACCCTCTCACCTCTCTACAACAAACCCTCTCACCTCTACAACAAACCCTCTCACCTCTCTACAACAAACCCTCTCACCTCTACAACAAACCCTCTCACCTCTCTACAACAAACCCTCTCACCTCTACAACAAACCCTCTCACCTCTACAACAAACCCTCTCACCTCTCTACAACAAACCCTCTCACCTCTACAACAAACCCTGTCACCTCTACAACAAACCCTCTCACCTCTACAACAAACCCTCTCACCTCTCTACAACAAACCCTCTCACCTCTCTACAACAAACCCTCTCACCTCTACAACAAACCCTGTCACCTCTACAACAAACCCTCTCACCTCTACAACAAACCCTCTCACCTCTATGCAACAAACCCTCTCACCTCTACAACAAACCCTCTCACCTCTACAACAAACCCTCTCAGCTCTATGCAACAAACCCTCTCACCTCTACAACAAACCCTCTCACCTCTATGCAACAAACCCTCTCACCTCTACAACAAACCCTCTCACCTCTCTAAACAAACCCTCTCACCTCTCTACAACAAACCCTCTCACCTCTACAACAAACCCTCTCACCTCTACAACAAACCCTCTCACCTCTCTTCAACAAACCCTCTCACCTCTACAACAAACCCTCTCACCTCTACAACAAACCCTCTCACCTCTACAACAAACCCTCTCACCTCTACAACAAACCCTCTCACCTCTACAACAAACCCTCTCACCTCTATGCAACAAACCCTCTCACCTCTACAACAAACCCTCTCACCTCTACAACAAACCCTCTCACCTCTACAACAAACCCTCTCGCCTCTACAACAAACCCTCTCACCTCTACAACAATCCCTCTCACCTCTACAACAAACCCTCTCACCTCTACAACAAACCCTCTCACCTCTATGCAACAAACCCTCTCACCTCTATAACAAACCCTCTCACCTCTACAACAAACCCTCTCACCTCTACAACTAACCCTCTCACCTCTACAACAAACCCTCTCACCTCTACAACAAACCCTCTCACCTCTCTACAACAAACCCTCTCACCTCTCTACAACAAACCCTCTCACCTCTACAACAAACCCTCTCACCTCTACAACAAACCCTCTCACCTCTCTACAACAAACCCTCTCACCTCTCTACAACAAACCCTCTCACCTCTACAACAAACCCTCTCACCTCTCTACAACAAACCCTCTCACCTCTACAACAAACCCTCTCACCTCTCTACAACAAACCCTCTCACCTCTACAACAAACCCTCTCACCTTTCTACAGCAAACCCTCTCACCTCTCTACAACAAATCCTCTCACCTCTACAACAAACCCTCTCACCTCTACAACAAACCCTCTCACCTCTCTACAACAAACCCTCTCACCTCTCTACAACAAACCCTCTCACCTCTACAACAAACCCTCTCACCTCTCTACAACAAACCCTCTCACCTCTACAACAAACCCTCTCACCTCTCTACAACAAACCCTCTCACCTCTACAACAAACCCTCTCACCTTTCTACAGCAAACCCTCTCACCTCTCTACAACAAACCCTCTCACCTCTACAACAAACCCTCTCACCTCTCTACAACAAATCCTCTCACCTCTACAACAAACCCTCTCACCTCTCTACAACAAACCCTCTCACCTCTACAACAAACCCTCTCACCTTTCTACAGCAAACCCTCTCACCTCTCTACAACAAATCCTCTCACCTCTACAACAAACCCTCTCACCTCTACAACAAACCCTCTCACCTCTCTACAACAAACCCTCTCACCTCTCTACAACAAACCCTCTCACCTCTACAACAAACCCTCTCACCTCTCTACAACAAACCCTCTCACCTCTACAACAAACCCTCTCACCTCTCTACAACAAACCCTCTCACCTCTACAACAAACCCTCTCACCTTTCTACAGCAAACCCTCTCACCTCTCTACAACAAATCCTCTCACCTCTACAACAAACCCTCTCACCTCTCTACAACAAACCCTCTCACCTCTACAACAAACCCTCTCACCTTTCTACAGCAAACCCTCTCACCTCTCTACAACAAATCCTCTCACCTCTACAACAAACCCTCTCACCTCTACAACAAACCCTCTCACCTCTCTACAACAAACCCTCTCACCTCTCTACAACAAACCCTCTCACCTCTACAACAAACCCTCTCACCTCTCTACAACAAACCCTCTCACCTCTACAACAAACCCTCTCACCTCTCTACAACAAACCCTCTCACCTCTCTACAACAAGCCCTCTCACCTCTCTACAACAAACCCTCTCACCTCTCTACAACAAGCCCTCTCGCCTCTCTACAACAAACCCTCTCACCTCTCTACAACAAGCCCTTTCACCTCTCTACAACAAACCCTCTCACCTCTCTACAACCCCTCTCAACTCTCTACAACAAACCCTCTCATTTCTCTACAACAAGCCCTCTCACCTCTCTACAACAAACCCTCTCACATCTCTACAACAAACCCTCTCACCTCTCTACAACAAACCCTCTCACCTCTGTACAACAAACCCTCTCACCTCTCTACAACAACCCCTCTCACCTCTCTACAAAAAACCCTCTCACCTCTCTACAACAAACCCTCTCACCTCTTTACAACAACTCCTTTCACATCTCTACAACAAACCCTCTCACCTCTCTACAACAACCCCTCTCACCTCTCTACAACAACCCCTCTCACCTCTCTACAAAAAACCTTCTCACCTCTCTACAACAAACCCTCTCACCTCTACAACAAACCCTCTCACCTCTACAACAAACCCTCTCACCTCTCTACAACAAACCCTCTCACCTCTCTACAACAACCCCTCTCACCTCTCTACTACAAACCCTCTCACCTCTCTACAACAAACCCTCTCACCTCTCTACAACAACCCCTCTCACCTCTTAGACCCTTTTTAACCTCTTCTTTAATCTGTGGAGCAAGAAATTCCTTTTCTATATCCCTCTCCACTGCTTTATTGATTCCTGCTACACTTTTCTGGTCTTTATTGCCCTGTTGCATTCTCTCTCTCTTAATTTTATCTTGCCTGGTCTTACGTGCGCTACAGTCGAGTTTTCTGGGATTTTGTTTAT
>NW_027198640.1:0-32500 GCF_038502225.1 Cherax quadricarinatus | reverse complement strand
GATATGGGAGTACATGTGCGCATATGGGAGTACATGTGAGGATATGGGAATACATGTGCGCATATGGGAGTACATGTGAGGATATGGGAGTACATGTGCGCATATGGGAGTACATGTGAGCATATGGGAGTACATGTGCGCATATGGGAGTACATGTGAGGATATGGGAGTACATGTGCGCATATGGGAGTACATGTGAGGATATGGGAGTACATGTGAGGATATGGGAGTACATGTGCGCATATGGGAGTACATGTGAGGATATGGGAGTACATGTGCGCATATGTGAGTACATCTGAGGATATGTGAGTACATGTGCGCATATGGGAGTACATCTGAGGATATGGGAGTACATGTGAGGATATGGGAGTACATGTGCGCATATGGGAGTACATCTGAGAATATGGGAGTACATGTGAGGATATGGGAGTACATGTGAGGATATGGGAGTACATGTGCGCATATGGGAGTACATGTGAGGATATGGGAGTACATGTGAGGATATGGGAGTACATGTGAGGATATGGGAGTACATGTGAGGATATGGGAGTACATGTGAGGATATGGGAGTACATGTGAGGATATGGGAGTACATGTGAGCATATGGGAGTACATGTGAGGATATGGGAGTACATGTGAGGATATGGGAGTACATGTGAGCATATGGGAGTACATGTGAGGATATGGGAGTACATGTGAGCATATGGGAGTACATGTGAGCATATGGGAGTACATGTGAGCATATGGGAGTACATGTGAGCATATGGGAGTACATGTGAGCATATGGGAGTACATGTGAGCATATGGGAGTACATGTGAGCATAACTTATCTAAAATATATTTATTTGTATTAGGCTAAATTAAATTGCGCTTGTTATAATAAGGTCAGGTAAGTTTTCTAAGATTCTTTTGGTACAAAATTATTAATTTTTACATTAACATGAAAAAAATATATCTTTAAACGTATAAGAGAACAATTTAGAAAGAACTTAAATGAGTTCCTGCTAATTGACAAGTTTTTACCTATTCGGCGCGACATGTATGAGAGGGAGAGAGAGAGAGAGTGAGAGTATAATTTTCTATAACAGGTTATCTTACACTATATAACTCGTATATAATATGCTAGCACAAAACTCCATATAAGAGATAAATTTAGAAAGAACTTAAATGAGTTCCTGCTAATTGACAAGTTTTACCTATTCGGCACGACATGTATGAGAGGGTGAGAGAGAGAGAGAGAGAGAGAGAGTGAGAGTATAATTTGCCATAACAGGTTATCTTACACTATATAACTCGTATATAATATGCTAGCACAAAACTCCATATGTACGTAGATATATATAAAATCAGTAGCATCTCTCTGCCTACTTCAGGAGATCACCTTCAGCAGCGGTGCTCTCACGAAGGTGATGAGGGAGTGAGAGGAGGAGGAGGAGGAGGGAGGCTGGCGAAGATGATCCCGGCATCCACATCTTCACGTCTGGCCGCGGGAGAGGTAGACAGGATGCTAGCTGCCAGGAACCTCGGCTGAATGTTGTTGATACAACCTGTGCTCTCCTCCACAGGTAGGTTTGTACTCGATCCCCTCTATCTGGAGTCGAGTTAGGGGGTCAACGCCCCCGTGACCCGGTCCTAGACCAGTATTCCTTGAATTCGTGTAGTGTTTCTTGGACCTGGGGAAGATTGGTTACTAAATTTGTAAAACTTAAAAAGGCCATAAATACTTAAGTTTTCAGTATTTTCCAGTTTTCTTTCTAATAAACTATTTAAAAATCCTCTACGCTCCTGTAGGGGAAATATGTAGACAGATTTCAGGCAGATTTTGCTTAGATTTTGGGAGTTCTTTCCTCAGATTTCGTGTACTTTTTACTAAGTCATCAGATAAAACTAAGATCTTTGTAAATTAAGATCTTTGTAAATTAAGATCTTTGTAAATTAAGATCTTTGTAAATTAGGATCTTTGTAAATTACGATCTTTGTAAATTAAGATCTTTGTAAATTAAGATCTTTGTAAATTAAGATCTTTGTAAATTAAGATCTTTGTAAATTAGGATCTTTGTAAATTACGATCTTTGTAAATTAAGATCTTTGTAAATTAAGATCTTTGAAAATATAGATTTTTGATAATTAAAATTTCTTCCTTAGTTTAAAATAACTTTCCCATTTTTTTAGACCTATGTATAGACCTATGTACAGACCTATGTATAGACCTATATACAGACCTATGTACAGACCTATGTACAGACCTATGTACAGACCTATGTACAGACCTATGTACAGACCTATGTACAGACCTATGTACAGACCTATGTACAGACCTATGTACAGACCTATGTACAGACCTATGTACAGACCTATGTACAGACCTATGTACAGACCTATATACAGACCTATGTACAGACCTATATACAGACCTATGTACAGACCTATGTACAGACCTATGTACAGACCTATGTACAGACCTATATACAGACCTATGTACAGACCTATATACAGACCTATGTACAGACCTATGTACAGACCTATGTACAGACCTATGTACAGACCTATGTACAGACCTATGTACAGACCTATGTACAGACCTATGTACAGACCTATATACAGACCTATGTACAGACCTATGTACAGACCTATGTACAGACCTATGTACAGACCTATGTACAGACCTATGTACAGACCTATGTACAGACCTATGTACAGACCTATATACAGACCTATGTACAGACCTATGTACAGACCTATGTACAGACCTATGTACAGACCTATGTACAGACCTATATACAGACCTATGTACAGACCTATGTACAGACCTATATACAGACCTATGTACAGACCTATGTACAGACCTATGTACAGACCTATGTACAGACCTATGTACAGACCTATGTACAGACCTATGTACAGACCTATGTACAGACCTATGTACAGACCTATGTACAGACCTATGTACAGACCTATGTACAGACCTATATACAGACCTATATACAGACCTATGTACAGACCTATATACAGACCTATGTACAGACCTATGTACAGACCTATGTACAGACCTATGTACAGACCTATGTACAGACCTATGTACAGACCTATATACAGACCTATGTACAGACCTATGTACAGACCTATGTACAGACCTATATACAGACCTATGTACAGACCTATGTACAGACCTATGTACAGACCTATGTACAGACCTATGTACAGACCTATATACAGACCTATGTACAGACCTATGTACAGACCTATATACAGACCTATGTACAGACCTATGTACAGACCTATGTACAGACCTATGTACAGACCTATGTACAGACCTATGTACAGACCTATGTACAGACCTATATACAGACCTATATACAGACCTATGTACAGACCTATATACAGACCTATGTACAGACCTATGTACAGACCTATGTACAGATTTTCCCCAACTACCATCGTCAGTTTCAAGACTTTCTATTCGGTGTCCAAAATTTTACTCTTTTTCAGCCTGTATTTGCATCCCTCTCATCCTGTTCTGCTCTATAGTTTCTAAGTGACCGATATACCTCAACATATTAATTAATCTTACGAAATATTTCGAATTAAAGACAGCAAGTGTCTTACATAATAGAAATAAGACAGCAAGTGTCTTACATAATAGAAATAAGACAGCAAGTGTCTTACATAATAGAAATAAGACAGCAAGTGTCTTACATAATAGAAATAAGACAGCAAGTGTCTTACATAATAGAAATAAGACAGCAAGTGTCTTACATAATAGAAATAAGACAACAAGTGTCTTACATAATAGAAATAAGACAGCAAGTGTCTTACATAATAGAAATAAGACAACAAGTGTCTTACATAATAGAAATAAGACAACAAGTGTCTTACATAATAGAAATAAGACAACAAGTGTCTTACATAATAGAAATAAGACAACAAGTGTCTTACATAATAGAAATAAGACAGCAAGTGTCACATAATAGTAAGACAGCAAGTGTCTTACATAATAGAAATAAGACAGCAAGTGTCTTACATAATAGAAATAAGACAGCAAGTGTCTTACATAATAGAAATAAGACAACAAGTGTCTTACATAATAGAAATAAGACAGCAAGTGTCTTACATAATAGAAATAAGACAGCAAGTGTCTTACATAATAGAAATAAGACAACAAGTGTCTTACATAATAGAAATAAGACAGCAAGTGTCTTACATAATAGAAATAAGACAACAAGTGTCTTACATAATAGAAATAAGACAGCAAGTGTCTTACATAATAGAAATAAGACAGCAAGTGTCTTACATAATAGAAATAAGACAGCAAGTGTCTTACATAATAGAAATAAGACAGCAAGTGTCTTACATAATAGAAATAAGACAGCAAGTGTCTTACATAATAGAAATAAGACAGCAAGTGTCTTACATAATAGAAATAAGACAGCAAGTGTCTTACATAATAGAAATAAGACAGCAAGTGTCTTACATAATAGAAATAAGACAGCAAGTGTCTTACATAATAGAAATAAGACAGCAAGTGTCTTACATAATAGAAATAAGACAACAAGTGTCTTACATAATAGAAATAAGACAGCAAGTGTCTTACATAATAGAAATAAGACAGCAAGTGTCTTACATAATAGAAATAAGACAACAAGTGTCTTACATAATAGAAATAAGACAGCAAGTGTCTTACATAATAGAAATAAGACAACAAGTGTCTTACATAATAGAAATAAGACAACAATAATAGTGTGTCTTACATAATAGAAATAAGACAGCAAGTGTCTTACATTACATAATAGAAATAAGACAACAAGTGTCTTACATAATAGAAATAAGACAGCAAGTGTCTTACATAATAGAAATAAGACAGCAAGTGTCTTACATAATAGAAATAAGACAACAAGTGTCTTACATAATAGAAATAAGACAGCAAGTGTCTTACATAATAGAAATAAGACAGCAAGTGTCTTACATAATAGAAATAAGACAACAAGTGTCTTACATAATAGAAATAAGACAGCAAGTGTCTTACATAATAGAAATAAGACAACAAGTGTCTTACATAATAGAAATAAGACAGCAAGTGTCTTACATAATAGAAATAAGACAACAAGTGTCTTACATAATAGAAATAAGACAGCAAGTGTCTTACATAATAGAAATAAGACAACAAGTGTCTTACATAATAGAAATAAGACAACAAGTGTCTTACATAATAGAAATAAGACAACAAGTGTCTTACATAATAGAAATAAGACAGCAAGTGTCTTACATAATAGAAATAAGACAACAAGTGTCTTACATAATAGAAATAAGACAACAAGTGTCTTACATAATAGAAATAAGACAACAAGTGTCTTACATAATAGAAATAAGACAGCAAGTGTCTTACATAATAGAAATAAGACAACAAGTGTCTTACATAATAGAAATAAGACAACAAGTGTCTTACATAATAGAAATAAGACAACAAGTGTCTTACATAATAGAAATAAGACAACAAGTGTCTTACATAATAGAAATAAGACAGCAAGTGTCTTACATAATAGAAATAAGACAGCAAGTGTCTTACATAATAGAAATAAGACAACAAGTGTCTTACATAATAGAAATAAGACAGCAAGTGTCTTACATAATAGAAATAAGACAACAAGTGTCTTACATAATAGAAATAAGACAACAAGTGTCTTACATAATAGAAATAAGACAACAAGTGTCTTACATAATAGAAATAAGACAACAAGTGTCTTACATAATAGAAATAAGACAACAAGTGTCTTACATAATAGAAATAAGACAACAAGTGTCTTACATAATAGAAATAAGACAACAAGTGTCTTACATAATAGAAATAAGACAACAAGTGTCTTACATAATAGAAATAAGACAACAAGTGTCTTACATAATAGAAATAAGACAACAAGTGTCTTACATATTAGAAATAATGAAGATAATCACAGATAAACGCAGATATTGTAATGTAATAATGTAATAATCTCTAACAAGCGATACAGAATGCAAAACAACTACAGGAGAAGTTGAGTGATAGCTCTAGGACTTTCGTGTTGCAATCAACACATGAGGAGCTTGCAATGTTGCACAAATGAGGACGGAGTCCAGGTATGTTTGTTCAGGGGGACGTTCTAGCTAGAACGTCCCCCTGAACAAACATACCTGGACTCCGCCCTCATGTGTTGATTGCAACACGAAAGGCCTAGAGCTATCACTCAACTCCTTCCGTGGTTGTTTTTCATAATGTAATTGCATTTCTGTAACTTGATATAGAGCCCAAAGAGCGAAACGTTGCTTTTCACGACTCTTTTAAATCAGCCTCGTGTCTCTACTTCTAAGCTCGACGTGGCTTGATAAAGCTCTACACAAGGGAGAAACGTTCTTATAAAAACGTATCATGCAATTTGTGCTAGAGTAATCAATAAGAGAGCGTTAAACGCGCAATAATTCTACAATAGCCCAATTAGTGACTTAATTGCACGTGTTAAACGTAATTGCTTATGATATAGATCATATATATATATATATATATATATATATATATATATATATATATATATATATATATATATATATATATATATATATATATATATATATATATATATATATATATATATATATATATATATATATATATATATATATATATATATATATATATATATATATATACACACAACTTCTAACATCTCTGTTACCAAGATCTACTTTCCGTTATTTCTTTTACCTGCAGTTGGCCATTTGGATAGTTTTCATTACAGACTATAGGAGTTGAAAATAGCCCTTATAGCCCCCCGGGGATGGTAATTAAGACTGCGCTAGTTATAAAATAGAGATTACCAATAACAAGGGGAGATGCGCCCCTTTAATTACTCGGCCAAACGCGGGCCAACGTACGGCAACCCAAATCCTTTTTCTTGAAATATTTTTGGTTGTGTGATTATCAGTGTTGTTATTTTTATTTATGCAGGATTGGGGGATTAGTAAGTAGTGGGTAAAGCAGTAGGGATACAAGGGATTAGAAATAAGATACTGAAGACACGTGGGGATGTGATTTGTTGGGATTTTTAATCCGGGGGAGAGTTAGCTACCCTGGATAACCCTGGGAAGGGTTAGCCACCCCTGGATAACCCAAGGAAGTCAGCGAGTCATTGAGGTCTTTCATTCTTGTTCCCCAGGATGCCACCCATACCAGTCCACTAACACGCTGGTACCTACTTACAGCTAGGTGAACAGAGACAACAGGTATAAGATGACTATCACCCAGGTACCTATTTACTGCTAGGTAAACAGGGACAGCAGGTGTAAAATGACTAACTCCCAGGTACCTATTTACTGCTAGGTAAACAGGGACAGCAGGTGTAAGATGACTAACACCCAGGTACCTATTTACTGCTAGGTAAACAGCGACAACAGGAGTAAGATGACTAACACCCAGGTACCTATTTACTGCTAGGTAAACAGGGACAGCAGGTGTGAGACGACTAACACCCAGGTACCTACTTACCGCTAGGTGAACAGTGACAACAGATGTCTTAAGGAAACACATCCTAGTGTTTCCACTCGTGCCGGGGATCGACCCCCAGACGTCAGAGCGTGAGCTGAGTGCGCTACCAACCCAGCCACGGAACACCGTTATAAACGGCTCTGCAGAATCAGTGAAATTTTCAAGACTGAGGCGAAATTTAGGCTGAAAAATCATTCTTATAAAACTCAAAAACCTTATTTTTTTCTAAGTTAAACGTCAAGCGAAACTATCATATATTATTGTTCTTTTTTGGTCAGGAAGATCACAGTTTTTTCCCCATGTTTATTCTCAAAATGAGTTTTTTTTAAGTAATTTAAGTAAGAATTGATTACATTGACTCCAGGTTGAGGGACTGATTACATAGACTCCAGGTTGAGGGACTGATTACATAGACTCCAGGTTGAGGGACTGATTACATAGACTCCAGGTTGAGGGACTGATTACATAGACTCCAGGTTGAGGGACTGATTACATTGACTCCAGGCTGAGGGACTGATTACATAGACTCCAGGTTGAGGGACTGATTACATAGACTCCAGGCTGAGGGACTGATTACATAGACTCCAGGCTGAGGGACTGATTACATAGACTCCAGGTTGAGGGACTGATTACATAGACTCCAGGTTGAGGGACTGATTACATAGACTCCAGGCTGAAGGACTGATTACATAGACTCCAGGTTGAGGGACTGATTACATAGACTCCAGGTTGAGGGACTGATTACATAGACTCCAGGTTGAGGGACTGATTACATAGACTCCAGGTTGAGGGACTGATTACATAGACTCCAGGTTGAGGGACTGATTACATAGACTCCAGGTTGAGGGACTGATTACATAGACTCCAGGCTGAGGGACTGATTACATAGACTCCAGGCTGAGGGACTGATTACATAGACTCCAGGTTGAGGGACTGATTACATAGACTCCAGGCTGAAGGACTGATTACATAGACTCCAGGTTGAGGGACTGATTACATAGACTCCAGGCTGAAGGACTGATTACATAGACTCCAGGTTGAGGGACTGATTACATAGACTCCAGGCTGAAGGACTGATTACATAGACTCCAGGTTGAGGGACTGATTACATAGACTCCAGGCTGAGGGACTGATTACATAGACTCCAGGCTGAGGGACTGATTACATAGACTCCAGGTTGAGGGACTGATTACATAGACTCCAGGCTGAAGGACTGATTACATAGACTCCAGGTTGAGGGACTGATTACATAGACTCCAGGTTGAGGGACTGATTACATAGACTCCAGGTTGAGGGACTGATTACATAGACTCCAGGTTGAGGGACTGATTACATAGACTCCAGGCTGAGGGACTGATTACATAGACTCCAGGCTGAGGGACTGATTACATAGACTCCAGGCTGAGGGACTGATTACATAGACTCCAGGTTGAGGGACTGATTACATAGACTCCAGGCTGAAGGACTGATTACATAGACTCCAGGTTGAGGGACTGATTACATAGACTCCAGGTTGAGGGACTGATTACATAGACTCCAGGTTGAGGGACTGATTACATAGACTCCAGGTTGAGGGACTGATTACATAGACTCCAGGCTGAGGGACTGATTACATAGACTCCAGGCTGAGGGACTGATTACATAGACTCCAGGTTGAGGGACTGATTACATAGACTCCAGGCTGAAGGACTGATTACATAGACTCCAGGTTGAGGGACTGATTACATAGACTCCAGGCTGAAGGACTGATTACATAGACTCCAGGTTGAGGGACTGATTACATAGACTCCAGGCTGAAGGACTGATTACATAGACTCCAGGTTGAGGGACTGATTACATAGACTCCAGGCTGAGGGACTGATTACATAGACTCCAGGCTGAGGGACTGATTACATAGACTCCAGGTTGAGGGACTGATTACATAGACTCCAGGCTGAAGGACTGATTACATAGACTCCAGGTTGAGGGACTGATTACATAGACTCCAGGTTGAGGGACTGATTACATAGACTCCAGGTTGAGGGACTGATTACATAGACTCCAGGTTGAGGGACTGATTACATAGACTCCAGGTTGAGGGACTGATTACATAGACTCCAGGTTGAGGGACTGATTACATAGACTCCAGGCTGAGGGACTGATTACATAGACTCCAGGCTGAGGGACTGATTACATAGACTCCAGGTTGAGGGACTGATTACATAGACTCCAGGCTGAGGGACTGATTACATAGACTCCAGGTTGAGGGACTGATTACATAGACTCCAGGCTGAAGGACTGATTACATAGACTCCAGGTTGAGGGACTGATTACATAGACTCCAGGTTGAGGGACTGATTACATAGACTCCAGGTTGAGGGACTGATTACATACACTCCAGGCTGAGGGACTGATTACATAGACTCCAGGTTGAGGGACTGATTACATAGACTCCAGGTTGAGGGACTGATTACATAGACTCCAGGCTGAAGGACTGATTACATAGACTCCAGGTTGAGGGACTGATTACATTGACTCCAGGTTGAGGGACTGATTACATAGACTCCAGGTTGAGGGACTGATTACATAGACTCCAGGCTGAAGGACTGATTACATAGACTCCAGGTTGAGGGACTGATTACATTGACTCCAGGTTGAGGGACTGATTACATAGACTCCAGGTTGAGGGACTGATTACATAGACTCCAGGCTGAAGGACTGATTACATAGACTCCAGGTTGAGGGACTGATTACATTGACTCCAGGCTGAGGGACTGATTACATAGACTCCAGGCTGAAGGACTGATTACATAGACTCCAGGCTGAGGGACTGATTACATAGACTCCAGGCTGAGGGACTGATTACATAGACTCCAGGCTGAGGGACTGATTACATAGACTCCAGGCTGAGTAACTGATTACATAGACTCCAGGTTGAGGGACTGATTACATAGACTCCAGGTTGAGGGACTGATTACATAGACTCCAGGCTGAGGGACTGATTACATAGACTCCAGGTAGAGGGACTGATTACATAGACTCCAGGCTGAGGGACTGATTACATAGACTCCAGGTTGAGGGACTGATCACCTCAAACTCCTGCTGATCTACAATCATTCTTCTTCACGTTGGACTGAAGAAGTCACTGTGTGGCGAAACGTTTCCTCTGTAAACATACCTAAGAGTTGCACATGTCTCTAATTTATCAACTTGTTGGTTCTCTAAACCATTTATCTAATTTAAAGTCTATCGTAATAATAATAATAATAATAATAATAATAATAATAATAATAATAATAATAATAATAATAATAATAATAATAATAATAATAATAATAATAATAATAATAATGATAATGAGAAAATTTTAGAAAGAACTTAATTTTCAATGAGTTCTTGCTAATTGACCTGCTTTACCTATTCGTCACGACACACACACACACACACACATATATATATATATATATATATATATATATATATATATATATATATATATATATATATATATATATATATATATATATATATATATATATATATGTATGTATGTATGTATGTATGTATATGTGTGTGTGTGTGTGTGTGTGTGTACTCACCCAATTGTTGTACTAACCTAATTGTGCTTGCAGGGGTCGAGACTCAGCTCCTGGCCCCGCCTCTTCACTGATTGCTACTAGGTTCTCTCTCTCTCTCTGCTTCCTAAGCTGTATCATTCCTCTTCTTAAAACTATGTATGGTTCCTGCCTCCACTACTTCACTTGCTAGGCTATTCCACTTGCTGACAACTCTGTGACTGAAGAAATACTTCCTAACGTCCCTGTGACTCGTCTGAGTCTTCAGCTTCCAGTTCTGACCCCTTGTCCCTGTGTCCCCTCTCTGGAACATCCTATCTCTGTCCACCTTATCTATTCCCCGCAGTATCTTGTATGTCATTATCATGTCTCCCCTAACCCTTCTGTCCTCCAGTGTCGTCAGTCCGATTTCCCTCAACCTTTCCTCGTACGACATTCCCCTGAGCTCTGGGACTAGCCTTGTTGCAAACCTTTGTACTTTCTCTAACTTCTAGACGTGCTTGAACAGGTGTGGGTTCCAGACTGGTGCTGCATACTCCAGTATGGGCCTAACATACACAGTGTACAGTGTCTTGAACGATTCCTTATTAAGGTATCGGAACGGTATTCTCAGGTTTGCCAGGCGCCCGTATGCTGCAGCAGTTATTTGGTTGATGTGTGCCTCGGGTGATGTGCTCGGTGTTATGGTTACCCCGAGGTCTGTAGTCTTTGTCCACCTAGGCTATACTCTGTCTGCGGTCTTCTTTGCCCCTCCCCAATCTTCATGACTTTGCATTTGGCAGGATTGAATTCGAGGAGCCAGTTTCTGGACCACATGTCCAGCCTGTCCAGGTCTCTTTGCAGTCCTGCCTCATCCTCATCCGATTTAATTCTTCTCATCAACTTCACATCATCTGCAAATAGGGACACTTCTGAGTCTATTCCTTCCATCATGTCGTTCGCATATATTAAAAATAGCACTGGCCCTACAACTGACCCCTGTGGGATCCCGCTCGTCACAGGCGCCCACTGTGATACCTCTTCACGTACCATGACTCGTTGCTGCCTCCCTGTCAGGTATTCCCTGATCCACTGCAGTGCCCTCCCTGTTACATGAGCCTGATCTTCCAGCTTCTGCACTAATCTCTTGTGGGGAACTGTGTCAAAGGCCTTCCTGCAGTCTAGGAAAACGCAGTCAACCCACCCCTCTCTCTCGTGTCTTACTTCTGTTACCTTGTCATAAAGCTCCAGGAGGTTTGTGATACAAGATTTGCCTTCCATGAACCCATGCTGGTTTTCATTTATAATCTTGTTCCGTTCCAGGTGTTCGACCACTCTCCTCCTGATAATCTTCTCCATGACTTTGCACACAATACATGTCAGAGACAAAGGTCTGTAGTTTAGCGCCTCGTTTCTGTTTCCTTTTTTAAATATGGGGACTACATTTGCTGTCTTCCATTTCTCAGGTAGTTGCCCAGTTTCAAGGGAAGTGTTGAAGATTGTGGTTAGAGGCACGCTCAGCATCTCTGCTCCTTCTCTAAGGACCCATGGGGAGATGTCCGGTCCCATCGCCTTTGAGGTATCAAGGTCACTCAGCAGCTTCTTCACCTCCTCTTCGGTTGTTCATGTCATCCAACACTTGGTGGTATATTCCCTCTTGATGTTCCCTTCTGTACTGACTTCCCACAGCCCTTCCTGTCTCTACTGTAAAAACTTCCTTAAATCTCCTGTTCAGCTCCTCACATACCTCCTGGTCATTTCTTGTGAGTTCTCCCCCTTCTGTCCTTAATCTGATCACCTGGTCTTTGACTGTTGTCTTCCTCCTGATGTGGCTATACAACAGTTTCGGGTCAGTCTTGATTATCGATGATATGTCATTTTCATATTGTCGCTGGGCCTCCCTCCTTGCCTGTGCGTACTCGTTCCTGGCTCTGCGACTGATCTCCCTATTTTCGTGTGTTCTCTGCCTTCTGTACTTTTTCCATTCTCTACTGCACTTTGTTTTTGCCTCCTTACACCGTCGGGTAAACCAGGGGCTCGTTCTGGTCTTCCCGTTGTTTCTGTTGCCCATGGGAATAAACCTTTCCACTGCCTCCTTGCATTTTGTTGTTACATATTCCATCATTTCATTTACTGGCTTTCCTGCCAGTTCTCTGTCCCACGGGACCTCCTGCAGGAAGTTCCTCAACCCTGTGTAGTCCCCTCTTTTATAGTCAGGCTTTTCCCATTCAACTCCTGTTACTCTCTCCACTTGCAGCTCTACTATATATTCAAAGCACAGAGCCACGTGGTCGCTAGCTCCTAGGGGACTCTCGTACATGATGTCCTCAATGTCTGAACTGCCCAGGGTGAACACAAGGTCCAGTCTTGCTGGTTCATCATCCCCTCTCACTCTGGTAGTGTCCTTAACATGTTGGTGCATGAGGTTTTCCAGCACCACGTCCATCATCTTGTTTCTCCATGTTTCGGGACCCCCATGTGGCTCCAGGTTTTCCCAGTCAATCTCCCTGTGGTTGAAATCCCCCATAACCAACAACTTTGCTCTGCTGGAGTGAGCTCTTCTTGCCACCTCAGCAAGTGTGTCCACCATTGCTCTGTTGCTCTCTTCATATTCCTCTCTTGGCCTCCTGCAGTTCTGTGGTGGATTATACATCACTGCAATGACCACCTTGTGTTCCCCAGACTGATGTGTACCTACTATGTAGTCTCTTTCTCCCATCACATCTATGCCTTCCATTTTCTCGAATTTCCATCTGTTTTTTACTAGCAGAGCAACCCCACCTCCCCCTCTGCCCCTTCTATCTTTCCTCATGATCTGGTGTCCTGGTGGGAAGATTGCATCTGTTATTGTCTCCGTGAGTTTTGTTTCTGTAACTACTATGATGTCTGGGGACTTTTCATTGATTCTTTCTTGCCATTCCTCATGTTTATTCGTTAATCCAACTGCATTTGTGTACCAAACCTTCAACTTCTGTTCTAATACTGTAACTGTGGTGCGGGGGGTGGAAACAGAGGGATCGGTGTGTGATGGTTGGTTTGGATTGTTCAGTTGCCTTGGGGGTGTCGTGGCTGGGGTCCTTCTGCAGGTGTTTCTTCGGGGTGTGCTTGTCCTTCCACTTGTTCCTGGGTTATTCTGCTCTCCTTTTTCATTTCCTCCTATTTCTCCTTTCGTTTCTGAACTCTCTCTTTCATCGTCCTCGTTTCCTCCTGTGTTTTGTCTAGATCGAGGTACACATTCATGAACTCCTGCCTGCCTCTCAACCGTGCTTTCTCCTGCAGGATCATGGTTCGGGTTGATTCTGCCTTGAAAATTACTTTGAGAGGCCGATTCCTTTTCTCTGTGAACCACCCGATTCTCCGAAAATTTGCCATCTGGGTCATGTCCCCCTCGCCTGTCACCTTCACGATATCTTCAATCGCTTTTTTCTCCTCCTGCTTTCTTTCCTCATAAGTTTCCCCTTTAGCTTCGTCTAGCCCATAGACAAACACGGATCTCTCCCTTTCCACCTCCCACTGTGACTCCCATTGCATCCTCTGATGTGTTTTAGTTCCTTCCCGTGGAGTGTTCCTTCCTTCAGTCCCTTCCCTAGTGTGTGTGTGTGTGTGTGTGTGTGTGTGTGTGTGTGTGTGTGTGTGTGTGTGTGTGTGTGTGTGTGTGTGTGTGTGTGTGTGTGTGTGTGTGTGTGTGTGTGTGTGTGTGTGTGTGTGTGTGTGTGTGTGTGTGTGTGTGTGTGTGTGTGTGTGTGTGTGTGTGTGTGTGTGTGTGTACAGACAGCAAAAACACTACAGCAGCAACAATAACCACTAACAATAGGAACAATAAAAAAAACACTAAAAATTGCTAAAAAAAACACTAACAATAGCAGGAACAAAGACAATAACAATAACAAGAACCGTTACCAACAATAACAAGAACCGTTACCAACAATAACAAGAACCGTTACCAACAATAACAAGAACCGTTACCAACAATAACAAGAACCGTTACCAACAATAACAAGAACCGTTACCAACAATAACAAGAACCGTTACCAACAATAACAAGAACCGTTACCAACAATAACAAGAACCGTTACCAACAATAACCAGAACCGTTACCAACAATAACAAGAACCGTTACCAACAATAACAAGAACCGATACCAACAATAACAAGAACCGATACCAACAATAACAAGAACCGATACCAACAATAACAAGAACCGATACCAACAATAACAAGAACCGTTACCAACAATAACAAGAACCGTTACCAACAATAACAAGAACCATTACCAACAATAACAAGAACCGTTACCAACAATAACAAGAACCGTTACCAACAATAACAAGAACCGTTACCAACAATAACAAGAACCGTTACCAACAATAACAAGAACCATTACCAACAATAACCAGAACCGTTACCAACAATAACAAGAACCGTTACCAACAATAACAAGAACCGTTACCAACAATAACAAGAACCGTTACCAACAATAACAAGAACCGTTACCAACAATAACAAGAACCGTTACCAACAATAACAAGAACCGTTACCAACAATAACAAGAACCGTTACCAACAATAACAAGAACCGTTACCAACAATAACAAGAACCGTTACCAACAATAACAAGAACCGTTACCAACAATAACAAGAACCGTTACCAACAATAACAAGAACCGTTACCAACAATAACAAGAACCGTTACCAACAATAACAAGAACCGTTACCAACAATAACAAGAACCGTTACCAACAATAACAAGAACCGTTACCAACAATAACCAGAACCGTTACCAACAATAACAAGAACCGTTACCAACAATAACAAGAACCGATACCAACAATAACAAGAACCGATACCAACAATAACAAGAACCGATACCAACAATAACAAGAACCGATACCAACAATAACAAGAACCGTTACCAACAATAACAAGAACCGTTACCAACAATAACAAGAACCATTACCAACAATAACAAGAACCGTTACCAACAATAACAAGAACCGTTACCAACAATAACAAGAACCGTTACCAACAATAACAAGAACCGTTACCAACAATAACAAGAACCATTACCAACAATAACCAGAACCGTTACCAACAATAACAAGAACCGTTACCAACAATAACAAGAACCGTTACCAACAATAACAAGAACCGTTACCAACAATAACAAGAACCGTTACCAACAATAACAAGAACCGTTACCAACAATAACAAGAACCGTTACCAACAATAACAAGAACCGTTACCAACAATAACAAGAACCGTTACCAACAATAACAAGAACCGTTACCAACAATAACAAGAACCGTTACCAACAATAACAAGAACCGTTACCAACAATAACAAGAACCGTTACCAACAATAACAAGAACCGTTACCAACAATAACAAGAACCGTTACCAACAATAACAAGAACCGTTACCAACAATAACAAGAACCGTTACCAACAATAACAAGAACCGTTACCAACAATAACAAGAACCGTTACCAACAATAACAAGAACCGTTACCAACAATAACAAGAACCGTTACCAACAATAACAAGAACCGTTACCAACAATAACAAGAACCGTTACCAACAATAACAAGAACCATTACCAACAATAACAAGAACCGTTACCAACAATAACAAGAACGGTTACCAACAATAACAAGAACCGTTACCAACAATAACAAGAACCGTTACCAACAATAACAAGAACCGTTACCAACAATAACCAGAACCGTTACCAACAATAACAAGAACCGTTACCAACAATAACAAGAACCGTTAACAACAATAACAAGAACGGTTACCAACAATAACAAGAACCGTTACCAACAACAACAAGAACCGTTACCAACAATAACAAGAACGGTTACCAACAATAACAAGAACCGTTACCAACAATAACAAGAACCGTTACCAACAATAACAAGAACCGTTACCAACAATAACCAGAACCGTTACCAACAATAACAAAAACCGTTACCAACAATAACAAGAACCGTTACCAACAATAACAAGAACCGTTACCAACAATAACAAGAACCGTTACCAACAATAACCAGAACCGTTACCAACAATAACAAGAACCGTTACTAATATCACCCACAACACTACGCCAGAAATAACTACAACAACAACAGCGTCAACAACAGTGACAACAACAGCATTAATAATAAAAAAAAAACACTAACAACAGCCAACAAACCCAGTGTTAATTTACTCTATCTATCTAGTATAATAAAAGTTGTGGTGGTGGTAGTGATGGTGGTAATAGTGGTAGTTGTGGTGGTAGCGATGGTGATAATAGTGGTAGTTGTGGTGGTAGTGATGGTGGTAATAGTGGTAGTTGTGGAGGTACTGATGGTGGTAATAGTGGTAGTTGTGGTGGTAGTGATGGTGGTAATAGTGGTAGTTGTGGTGGTAGTGATGGTGGTAATAGTGGTAGTTGTGGAGGTACTGATGGTGGTAATAGTGGTAGTTGTGGTGGTAGTGATGGTGGTAATAGTGGTAGTTGTGGAGGTACTGATGGTGGTAATAGTGGTAGTTGTGGTGGTAGTGATGGTGGTAATAGTGGTAGTTGTGGAGGTACTGATGGTGGTAATAGTGGTAGTTGTGGTGGTAGTGATGGTGGTAATAGTGGTAGTTGTGGAGGTACTGATGGTGGTAATAGTGGTAGTTGTGGTGGTAGTGATGGTGGTAATAGTGGTAGTTTGGTGGTAGTGATGGTGGTAATAGTGGTAGTTGTGGTGGTAGTGATGGTGGTAATAGTGGTAGTTGTGGTGGTAGTGATGGTGGTAATAGTGGTAGTTGTGGTGGTAGCGATGGTGATAATAGTGGTAGTTGTGGTGGTAGTGATGGTGGTAATAGTGGTAGTTTGGTGGTAGTGATGGTGGTAATAGTGGTAGTTGTTGTGGTTGTGATGGTGGTAATAGTGGTAGTTGTGGTGGTAGTGATGGTGGTAATAGTGGTAGTTGTTGTGGTTGTGATGGTGGTAATAGTGGTAGTTGTGGTGGTAGTGATGATGGTAATAGAGGTAGTTGTGGTCGTGGTAGTGATGGTGGTAATAGTGTTAGTTGTGGTGGTTGTAGTGATGGTGGTAATAGTGGTAGTTGTGGTGGTGGTAGTGATGGTAATAGTGGTAGTTGTGGTGGTGGTAGTGATGGTAATAGTGGTAGCTGTGGTGGTAGTGATGGTGGTAATAGTGGTAGTTGTGGTGGTGGTAGTGATGGTGGTAATAGTGGTAGTTGTGGTGGCAGTGATGATGGTAATAGTGGTAGTTGTGGTGGTGGTAGTGATGTGAATAGTGGTAGTGTGGTAGTGATGGTGGTAATAGTGGTAGTTTGGTGGTAGTGATGGTGGTAGTGAGTTGTGTGGTAATAATAGTGGTAGTTTGTGGTACTGATGTGGTAGTGGTAGTGTGTGGTAGTGATAGTGGTAGTTTGTGGTAGTGATTGTGGTAATAGTGGTAGTGTGTGGTAATAGTGGTAGTTTGTGGTAGTGTAGTGAGTGTGGTGGTAGTGATGGTGGTAATAGTGGCAGTAATTGTGGTAATAGTGGTAGTTGTGGTGGTCGTAGTGATGGTGGTAATAGTGATAGTTGTGGTAGTTGTGGTGGTTGTGATTATGGTAATAGTGGTAGTTGTGGTGGTGGTAGTGATGGTGGTAATAGTGGTAGTTGTGGTGGTAGTGATGGTGGTAATAGTGGTAGTTGTGGTGGTAGTGATGGTGGTAATAGTGGTAGTTGTGGTAGTTGTGGTGGTTGTGATGATGGTAATAGTGGTAGTTGTGGTGGTTGTAGTGATGGTAGTAGTAGTGGTAGTTGTGGTGGTGGTAGTAATTGTGGTAATAGTGGTAGTTGTGGTGGTCGTAGTGATGGTGGTAATAGTGGTAGTTGTGGTGGTTGTGATGATGGTAATAGTGGTAGTTGTGGTGGTTGTAGTGATGGTGGTAATAATGGTAGCTTTTGTGGTGGTAGTAATGGTGGTAATAGTGGTAGTTGTGGTGGTAGTGATGATGGCAATAGTGGTAGTTGTGGTGGTGGTAGTGATGGTGGTAATAGTGGTAGTTGTGGTGATAGTGATGATGGCAAGAGTGGTAGTTGTGGTGATGGTAGCTATGGTGGTAATAGTGGTAGTTGTGGTGGTTGTGATTATGGTAATAGTGGTAGTTGTGGTGGTAGTGATGATGGCAATAGTGGTAGTTGTGGTGGTGGTAGTGATGGTGGTAATAGTGGTAGTTGTGATGGTGGTAGTAATGGTGGTAATAGTGGTAGTTGTGGTGGTAGTGATGATGGTAATAGTGGTAGTTGTGGTGGTAGTGATGATGTAATAGTAGTAGTTGTGGTGATAGTGATGATGGCAATAGTGGTAGTTGTGGTGATGGTAGCTATGGTGGTAATAGTGGTAGTTGTGGTGGTGGTAGCGATGGCGTTAATAGTGGTAGTTGTGGTGGTGGTAGTGATGGTGGTAATATTGGTAGTTGTGGTGGTGGTAGCGATGGCGTTAATAGTGGTAGTTGTGGTGGTGGTAGCGATGGTGGTAATAGTGGTAGTTGTGGTGGTAGTGATGATGTAATAGTGGTAGTTGTGGTGGTAGTGATGATGTAATAGTGGTAGTTGTGGTGGTAGTGATGATGGCAATAGTGGTAGTTGTGGTGATGGTAGCGATGGTGGTAATAGTGGTAGTTGTGGTGGTAGTGATGGTGGTAATAGTGGTAGTTGTGGTGGTAGTGATGATGTAATAGTGGTAGTTGTGGTGGTAGTGATGATGGCAATAGTGGTAGTTGTGGTGATGGTAGCGATGGTGGTAATAGTGGTAGTTGTGGTGGTAGTGATGGTGGTAATAGTGGTAGTTGTGGTGGTAGTGATTATGTAATAGTGGTAGTTGTGGAGGTAGTGATGATGGCAATAGTGGTAGTTGTGGTGATGGTGGGGATGGTGGTAATAGTGGTAGTTGTGGTGGTGGTAGCGATAGTGGTAATAGTGGTAGTTGTGGTGGTCGTAGCGATGGTGGTAATAGTGGTAGTTGTGGTGGTCGTAGCGATTGTGGTAATAGTGGTAGTTGTGGTGGTAGTGATGGTGGTAATAGTGGTAGTTGTGGTGGTGGTAGTGATGGTGGTAATAGTGGTAGTTGTGGTGGTGGTAGCGATGGTTGTAATAGTGGTAGTTGTGGTGGTGGCAGTGATGGTGGTAATAGTGGTAGTTGTGGTGGTCGTAGTGATGGTGGTAATAGTGGTAGTTGTGGTGGTTGTGATGATGGTAATAGTGGTAGTTGTGGTGGTCGTAGTGATGGTGGTAATAGTGGTAGTTGTGGTGGTGGTAGCGATGGTGGTAATAGTGGTAGTTGTGGTGGTGGTAGTGATGGTGGTAATAGACAGGTAATCGTTCAATTCTTCCCCATAAGAGGTTGATGAGAGAGAGAGAGAGAGAGAGAGAGAGAGAGAGAGAGAGAGAGAGAGAGAGAGAGAGAGAGAGAGAGAGAGAGAGAGAGAGAGAGAGAGAGAGAGAGAGAGAGAGAGAGAGGGAGAGAGAGAGAGAGAGAGAGAGAGAGAGAGAGACAGAGAGAGAGAGAGAGAGAGAGAAGAGAGAGAGAGAGAGAGAGACAGACAGACAGACAGAGAGAGAGAGAGAGAGAGAGAGAGAGAGAGACAGACAGAGAGAAGAGAGAGAGAGAGAGAGAGAGAGAGAGAGAGAGAGAGAGAGAGAGAGAGAGAGAGAGAGAGAGAGAGAGAGCCAGATTACAAAAGTTGCCACAATTAAAGGTAGTTCTCACCAGCAATAAGTGAGAGACATGTCTCGTGTCACCTAGACGACATGGAGAATACTGAAAGAAATCAGGGAGAATAGCGAAGGAAAGCAGGGAGAATAGCGAAGGAAAGCAGGGAGAATAGCGAAGGAAAGCAGGGAGAATAGCTAAGGAAAGCAGGGAGAATAACGAAGGAAAGCAGGGAGAATAACGAAGGAAAGCAGGGAGAATAACGAAGGAAAGCAGGGAGAATAGCTAAGGAAAGCAGGGAGAATAACGAAGGAAAGCAGGAAGAATAGCGAAGGAAAGCAGGGAGAATAACGAAGGAAAGCAGGGAGAATAACTAAGGAAAGCAGGGAGAATAGCTAAGGAAAGCAGGGAGAATAACGAAGGAAAGCAGGGAGAATAACGAAGGAAAGCAGGGAGAATAACAAAGGAAAGCAGGGAGAATAGCTAAGGAAAGCAGGGAGAATAACTAAGGAAAGCAGGGAGAATAGCTAAGGAAAGCAGGGAGAATAACGAAGGAAAGCAGGGAGAATAACGAAGGAAAGCAGGGAGAATAACGAAGGAAAGCAGGGAGAATAACGAAGGAAAGCAGGGAGAATAACGAAGGAAAGCAGGAAGAATAGCGAAGGAAAGCAGGGAGAATAACGAAGGAAAGCAGGAAGAATAGCGAAGGAAAGCAGGGAGAATAACGAAGGAAAGCAGGAAGAATAGCGAAGGAAAGCAGGAAGAATAGCGAAGGAAAGCAGGGAGAATAACGAAGGAAAGCAGGGAGAATAACTAAGGAAAGCAGGGAGAATAGCTAAGGAAAGCAGGGAGAATAACGAAGGAAAGCAGGGAGAATAAAGAAGGAAAGCAGGGAGAATAACGAAGGAAAGCAGGGAGAATAACGAAGGAAAGCAGGGAGAATAACGAAGGAAAGCAGGGAGAATAACAAAGGAAAGCAGGGAGAATAACGAAGGAAAGCAGGGAGAATAACGAAGAAAGCAGGGAGAATATCTATGGAAAGCAGGGAGAATAACGAAGAAAGCAGGGAGAATAGCTAAGGAAAGCAGGGAGAATAACGAAGGAAAGCAGGGAGAATAGCGAAGGAAAGCAGGGAGAATAGCGAAGGAAAGCAGGGAGAATAACGAAGGAAAGCAGGGAGAATAGCGAAGGAAAGCAGGGAGAATAGAAAAAAGAAAGCAGGGGAGTGGAAAAGCAGGGTGAATAAAGAAGGAGAGGTGTGAAAGAACAGGAGAATCAGGGAGGAAAAATAAGAAGAAAGAGGAGACAGGGAGAACCAGAGAATAAGAACATAACGGATAAATAGAAAAAAACAGAGAAAATAAACAGTAGAGAGACACCGTGAAGTAGGGAAGAGAGAACACGAGCAATAACCAGGGAGAACACTGATGGAAGAAAGGAGAACACAGAGGCAAGGATAAAGATGTGACGATAAAGATTAAAAAGGTAAGTGTCAAAGGGAATAATAAAGAGGAATAGTCAAGGGAAGAGGGAACAACAGAAGGAGTTAAACAGAACAACAGAAGGAGTTAAACAGAACAACAGAAGGAGTTAAACAGAACAACAGAAGGAGTTAAACAGAACAACAGAAGGAGTTAAACAGAACAACAGAAGGAGTTAAACAGAACAACAGAAGGAGTTAAACAGAACAACAGAAGGAGTTAAACAGAACAACAGAAGGAGTTAAACAGAACAACAGAAGGAGTTAAACAGAACAACAGAAGGAGTTAAACAGAACAACAGAAGGAGTTAAACAGAACAACAGAAGGAGTTAAAGAGAACAACAGAAGGAGTTAAAGAGAACAACAGAAGGAGTTAAACAGAACAACAGAAGGAGTTAAACAGAACAACAGAAGGAGTTAAACAGAACAACAGAAGGAGTTAAACAGAACAACAGAAGGAGTTAAACAGAACAACAGAAGGAGTTAAACAGAACAACAGAAGGAGTTAAACAGAACAGCAGAAGGAGTTAAACAGAACAACAGAAGGAGTTAAACAGAACAGCAGAAGGAGTTAAACAGAACAACAGAAAGAGTTAAACAGAACAGCAGAAGGAGTTAAACAGAACAACAGAAAGAGTTAAACAGAACAACAGAAAGAGTTAAACAGAACAACAGAAGGAGTTAAACAGAACAACAGAAGGAGTTAAACAGAACAACAGAAGGAGTTAAACAGAACAACAGAAGGAGTTAAACAGAACAACAGAAAGAGTTAAACAGAACAACAGAAAGAGTTAAACAGAACAACAGAAGGAGTTGAACAGAACAACAGAAAGAGTTAAACAGAACAACAGAAGGAGTTAAACAGAACAACAGAAGGAGTTAAACAGAACAACAGAAGCAGTTAAACAGAACAACAGAAGGAGTTAAACAGAACAACAGAAGGAGTTAAACAGAACAACAGAAGGAGTTAAACAGAACAACAGAAGGAGTTAAACAGAACAACAGAAGGAGTTAAACAGAACAACAGAAGGAGTTAAACAGAACAGCAGAAGGAGTTAAACAGAACAACAGAAGGAGTTAAACAGAACAACAGAAGGAGTTAAACAGAACAACAGAAGGAGTTAAACAGAACAACAGAAGGAGTTAAACAGAACAACAGAAGGAGTTAAACAGAACAACAGAAGGAGTTAAACAGAACAACAGAAGGAGTTAAACAGAACAACAGAAGGAGTTAAACAGAACAACAGAAGGAGTTAAACAGAACAACAGAAGGAGTTAAACAGAACAGCAGAAGGAGTTAAACAGAACAACAGAAGGAGTTAAACAGAACAACAGAAGGAGTTAAACAGAACAACAGAAGGAGTTAAACAGAACAACAGAAGGAGTTAAACAGAACAACAGAAGGAGTTAAACAGAACAACAGAAGGAGTTAAACAGAGCAACAGAAGGAGTTAAACAGAACAACAGAAGGAGTTAAACAGAACAACAGAAGAGTTAAACAGAACAACAGAAGGAGTTAAACAGAACAACAGAAGGAGTTAAACAGAACAACAGAAGGAGTTAAACAGAACAACAGAAGGTTAAACAGAACAACAGAAGGAGTTAAACAGAACAACAGAAGGAGTTAAACAGAACAACAGAAGGAGTTAAACAGAACAACAGAAGGAGTTAAACAGAACAACAGAAGGAGTTAAACAGAACAACAGAAGGAGTTAAACAGAACAACAGAAGGAGTTAAACAGAACAACAGAAGGAGTTAAACAGAACAGCAGAAGGAGTTAAACAGAACAACAGAAGGAGTTAAACAGAACAACAGAAGGAGTTAAACAGAACAACAGAAGGAGTTAAACAGAACAACAGAAGGAGTTAAACAGAACAACAGAAGGAGTTAAACAGAACAACAGAAGGAGTTAAACAGAACAACAGAAGGAGTTAAACAGAACAGCAGAAGGAGTTAAACAGAACAACAGAAAGAGTTAAACAGAACAACAGAAGGAGTTAAACAGAACAACAGAAGGAGTTAAACAGAACAACAGAAGGAGTTAAACAGAACAACAGAAGGAGTTAAACAGAACAACAGAAGGAGTTAAACAGAACAACAGAAGGTTAAACAGTTAAACAGAACAACAGAAGGAGTTAAACAGAACAACAGGAGGAGTTAAACAGAACAACAGAAGGAGTTAAACAGAACAACAGAAGGAGTTAAACAGAACAACAGAAGGAGTTAAACAGAACAACAGAAGGAGTTAAACAGAACAACAGAAGGAGTTAAACAGAACAGCAGAAGGAGTTAAACAGAACAACAGAAGGAGTTAAACAGAACAGCAGAAGGAGTTAAACAGAACAACAGAAAGAGTTAAACAGAACAACAGAAAGAGTTAAACAGAACAACAGAAGGAGTTAAACAGAACAGCAGAAGGAGTTAAACAGAACAACAGAAGGAGTTAAACAGAACAGCAGAATTAGTTAAACAGAACAACAGAAAGAGTTAAACAGAACAACAGAAAGAGTTAAACAGAACAACAGAAGGAGTTAAACAGAACAACAGAAAGAGTTAAACAGAACAACAGAAGGAGTTAAACAGAACAACAGAAGGAGTTAAACAGAACAACAGAAGGAGTTAAACAGAACAACAGAAGCAGTTAAACAGAACAACAGAAGGAGTTAAACAGAACAACAGAAGGAGTTAAACAGAACAACAGAAGGAGTTAAACAGAACAACAGAAGGAGTTAAACAGAACAACAGAAGGAGTTAAACAGAACAACAGAACAGCAGAGTTAAACAGAACAACAGAAGGAGTTAAACAGAACAGCAGAAGGAGTTAAACAGAACAACAGAAGGAGTTAAACAGAACAATAGAAGGAGAGTTAAACAGAACAACAGAAGGAGTTAAACAGAACAGCAGAAGGAGTTAAACAGAACAACAGAGTTAAACAGAACAACAGAAGGAGTTAAACAGAACAGCAGAAGGAGTTAAACAGAACAACAGAAGAGTTAAACAGAACAACAGAAGGAGTTAAACAGAACAACAGAAAGAGTTAAACAGAACAACAGAAGGAGTTAAACAGAACAACAGAAAGAGTTAAACAGAACAACAGAAGGAGTTAAACAGAACAACAGAAGGAGTTAAACAGAACAACAGAAGGAGTTAAACAGAACAACAGAAAGAGTTAAACAGAACAACAGAAGGAGTTAAACAGAACAACAGAAAGAGTTAAACAGAACAACAGGAGGAGTTAAACAGAACAACAGAAGGAGTTAAACAGAACAACAGAAGGAGTTAAACAGAACAACAGAAGCAGTTAAACAGAACAACAGAAGGAGTTAAACAGAACAACAGAAGGAGTTAAACAGAACAACAGAAGGAGTTAAACAGAACAACAGAAGGAGTTAAACAGAACAACAGAAGGAGTTAAACAGAACAGCAGAAGGAGTTAAACAGAACAACAGGAGGAGTTAAACAGAACAACAGAAGGAGTTAAACAGAACAACAGAAGGAGTTAAACAGAACAACAGAAGGAGTTAAACAGAACAACAGAAGGAGTTAAACAGAACAACAGAAGGAGTTAAACAGAACAGCAGAAGGAGTTAAACAGAACAACAGAAGGAGTTAAACAGAACAACAGAAGGAGTTAAACAGAACAACAGAAGGAGTTAAACAGAACAACAGAAGGAGTTAAACAGAACAGCAGAAGGAGTTAAACAGAACAACAGGAGGAGTTAAACAGAACAACAGAAGGAGTTAAACAGAACAACAGAAGGAGTTAAACAGAACAACAGAAGGAGTTAAACAGAACAGCAGAAGGAGTTAAACAGAACAACAGAAGGAGTTAAACAGAACAACAGAAGGAGTTAAACAGAACAACAGAAGGAGTTAAACAGAACAGCAGAAGGAGTTAAACAGAACAACAGAAGGAGTTAAACAGAACAGCAGAAGGAGTTAAACAGAACAACAGGAGGAGTTAAACAGAACAACAGAAGGAGTTAAACAGAACAACAGAAGGAGTTAAACAGAACAACAGAAGGAGTTAAACAGGACAACAGAAGGAGTTAAACAGAACAACAGAAGGAGTTAAACAGAACAGCAGAAGGAGTTAAACAGAACAACAGAAGGAGTTAAACAGAACAGCAGAAGGAGTTAAACAGAACAGCAGAAGGAGTTAAACAGAACAACAGAAGGAGTTAAACAGAACAACAGAAGGAGTTAAACAGAACAACAGAAGGAGTTAAACAGAACAACAGAAGGAGTTAAACAGAACAACAGAAGGAGTTAAAAAGAACAACAGAAGGAGTTAAACAGAACAACAGAAGGAGTTAAACAGAACAACAGAAGGAGTTAAACAGAAGGGAAATAATAACAGGTCAAGAAGTTAATTTTCATAGTGTTTAAAATTATTCCCAAAAATTTATGTGATCCTATAATTGTATGACTGTATAATTCTATAATTGTATAACTGTATAATTCTATAATTGTATGACTGTATAATTCTATAATTGTATGACTGTATAATTCTATAATTGTATGACTGTATAATTCTATAATTGTATAACTGTATAATTCTATAATTGTATAACTGTATAATTCTATAATTGTATGACTGTATAATTCTATAATTGTATGACTGTATAATTCTATAATTGTATGACTGTATAATTCTATAATTGTATAACTGTATAATTCTATAATTGTATGACTGTATAATTTTATAATTGTATGACTGAATAATTCTATAATTGTATGACTGTATAATTCTATAATTGTATGACTGAATAATTCTATAATTGTATGACTGTATAATTCTATAATTGTATGACTGAATAATTCTATAATTGTATGACTGAATAATTCTATAATTGTATGACTGAATAATTCTATAATTGTATGACTGAATAATTCTATAATTGTATGACTGTATAATTTTATAATTGTATGACTGTATAATTCTATAATTGTATGACTGAATAATTCTATAATTGTATGACTGTATAATTTTATAATTGTATGACTGTATAATTCTATAATTGTATGACTGTATAATTTTATAATTGTATGACTGTATAATTCTATAATTGTATGACTGTATAATTCTATAATTGTATGACTGTATAATTCTATAATTGTATGACTGTATAATTCTATAATTGTATGACTGTATAATTCTATAATTGTATGACTGTATGATTCTATAATTGTATAACTGTATAATTCTATAATTGTATGACTGTATGATTCTATAATTGTATGACTGCATGATCCTATAATTTAGAGACCAGTCATTGTATGATTCTTCTGAATAATTCTATTGTATGATTGTATGATTCTATTGTATGATTGGATGATTCTATTTTATGATTATATGTTTCTATTTTATGAATGTATTATTCTACTGTATTGCATTCTATGATTCTACTGTATGAATGTATGATTATATAATTTAGGGATCAGTCATTGTATGATATAATTTAGGGATCAATTATTGTACGATCTTATAATTTAGGGATCAATTATTGCACGATCTTATAATTTAGGGATCAATTATTGTATGATATAATTTAAGGATCAATTATTGCACGATCTTATAATTTAGGGATCAATTATTGTATGATATAATTTAGGGATCAATTATTGTACGATCTTATAATTTAGGGATCAATTATTGTATGATATAATTTAGGGATCAATTATTGCACGATCTTATAATTTAGGGATCAATTATTGTACGATCTTATAATTTAGGGATCAATTATTGTACGATCTTATAATTTAGGGATCAATTATTGTACGATCTTATAATTTAGGGATCAATCACTCACCTTATTTTTTATACCTTTCTCTATTCCCTTATTTTCTTTTATATTTCTCTATTTTTTTTTCAAAGTTTTTCATCTCCTTTCACAATTTTCTCCCATTCTAAAATCTAATGTTTTTTTGGGGTCGTATCAAATTCTCTGAAGTTTCGGTTTGTGCTATAAAGTTTAAATTCAGTTTATTTGTAAAAGTTAATTTTTTCTAGTTTCGGTTAGAGCTTTTAAATCTAGATTCACTTTTTTTGTTACATCTTTTTCTAGTTTCGGTTAGAGCTTTTAAATCTAGATTCTATTTTTTTTATATCTTTTTCTAGTTTCGGTTAGAGCTTTTAAATCTAGATTCTCTTTTTTGTTGTATTTTTTTCTAGTTTCGGTTAGAGCTTTTAAATCTAGATTCTCTTTTTTTGTTATATCTTTTTCTAGTTTCGGTTAGAGCTTTTGAATCTAGATTCTATTTTTTTTTCTAGTTTCGGTTGGAGCTTCTAAATCTAGGTTTTCTTTTGTACAAGTTTCTCTCGTTATGTTTTCTTGTTTCTAGTTTCGGTTAGGGCTTTTAAACCTAGGTTATTTTATGCATATGTTTTATTTTGGGGTTTTCTTCTCCCTAGTTTCAGTTAGAGCAATGAAATCTGAGTCCTAATAATATATTTTGCCCGTAAGTTCGTATTGTTTTTCTCTCTAATTTTTATCCATTTTCTGTACTCTTCTCTTTATGCATGTTAAATTTCTTGATTTATATTTAAAAAAATATATATTATTTCCTCTTTCTTCATTTCTGGAAATGAAATGAGAGGGAATTCCCACTCACTTCTTGGTCGAATAATTCACCACTCGTTGGAAAGACAGATATACCTCAGTCCTACTTGCTCTCTCTCTCTCTCTCCCTCTCTCTCTCTCTCTCTCTCTCTCTCGTTTTATCCGTGTGTCACATCAATAATTCACCACAACTGGCTGGGGAGGGAGATGTTTTGTGGGTGTGGTAATGATGCCTTTGTGGTGCGGCCACTACCAACTGTCGCCACACAGGCGAAAATCCTCACACCTTCGCCAACTATCCTCATATTTCTTCTCTCTTCTCTCTTAATACAAAATATTTTCTGTAAATATATTGCTGATTTGAACACGTAAAAACGTGAACAAGGTTCGAGCCTTTCTCCCTCTGTGTATATATATATATATATATATATATATATATATATATATATATATATATATATATATATATATATATATATATATATATATATATATATATATATATATATATATATATATATATATATATATATATATATATATATATATATATATATATACATATATATATATATATATATATATATATATATATATATATATATATATATATATATATATATATATATATATATATATATATATATCGTGCCGAATAGGTAAAGTTGGCCAATTAGCAAGAACTCGTTTAAAATTAAGTTCTTTCTAATATTTTCTCTTATACGTTTAAAAATATATTATGTCATTTATGCTAATACAAAAATTAATAATTTTGTACCAAAAGAGCCTTAGAAAACTTACCTGACCTTATTATAACAAGCTCAATTTAATTTAGCCTAATCCAACTAAATATATTTCAGAAAAGTTGACAATAATTTAGTAGTAAATAAACACAATGAAATATTTTTCGTTAGGTTCAGAATTTTTTTTGCGAAATTATTGCATACACAAATTTTCGCTTGTCTTATTCGGCAAGAAGACCGTTATTTAAGCCAAAATCAGCACTATATATAATGCACATAGGAGAGAGGAGCTTACGACGACGTTTCGGTCTGACTTGGACCATTTACAAGTCACACTAACACACGAAGTTGGGGAAGCCGGTAAATAAAGGAGAGGGGAACAATGACGAGACAAAGAGGGGAAGAAAGAAGGAAATGGAGAAGCAGTAGTAGAAATCTAAGGAGAAGAAAAAGTGGCGCTGCGGGAGAGCTAATGACCCAAAAGGGCGGGACCGAAGACATAGGGGTGAAAAACTTAAGGATAGAACACACCTGGGCAGGAGAAAGGGAGACAAGGATGGAAATAGGAAAGGAGAAGAGGTAGGAAGAGGAGAAGAAAAGATCAGGTCAAGGTGTAAGGTGACTAACACCCGGGTACCTGATTACTGCTAGGTAAACAGGGACAGCAGGTGTAAGGTGACTAACACCCGGGTACCTGATTACTGCTAGGTAAACAGGGACAGCAGGTGTAAGGTGACTCACACCCGGGTACCTGATTACTGCTAGGTAAACAGGGACAGCAGGTGTAAGGTGACTAACACCCGGGTACCTGATTACTGCTAGGTAAACAGGGACAGCAGGTGTAAGGTGACTAACACCCGGGTACCTGATTACTGCTAGGTAAACAGGGACAGCAGGTGTAAGGTGACTAACACCCGGGTACCTGATTACTGCTAGGTAAACAGGGACAGCAGGTGTAAGGTGACTAACACCCGGGTACCTGATTACTGCTAGGTAAACAGGGACAGCAGGTGTAAGGTGACTAACACCCGGGTACCTGATTACTGCTAGGTGAACAGGGACAGCAGGTGTAAGGTGACTAACACCCGGGTACCTGATTACCTGCTAGGTAAACAGGGACAGCAGGTGTAAGGTGACTAACACCCGGGTACCTGATTACTTCTAGGTAAATAGGGACAGCAGGTGTAAGGTGACTAACACCCGGGTACCTGATTACTGCTAAGTAAACAGGGACAGCAGGTGTAAGGTGACTAACACCCGGGTACCTGATTACTGCTAGGTAAACAGGGACAGCAGGTGAAAGGTGACTAACACCCGGGTACCTGATTACTGCTAGGTAAACAGGGACAGCAGGTGTAAGGTGACTAACACCCGGGTACCTGATTACTGCTAGGTAAACAGGGACAGCAGGTGTAAGGTGACTAACACCCGGGTACCTGATTACTGCTAGGTAAACAGGGACAGCAGGTGTAAGGTGACTAACACCCGGTTACCTGATTACTGCTAGGTAAACAGGGACAGTAGGTGTAAGGTGACTAACACCCGGGTACCTGATTACTGCTAGGTGAACAGGGACAGCAGGTGTAAGGTGACTAACACCCGGGTACCTGATTACTGCTAGGTAAACAGGGACAGCAGGTGTAAGGTGACTAACACCCGGGTACCTGATTACTACTAGGTAAACAGGGACAGCAGGTGTAAGGTGACTAACACCTAGGTAAATACTTACTGCTAGGTAAACAGGGACAGCAGGTATCTTAAGGAAACACGCCCATGATGTTTCCAGCAGTACCGGGGATCGAACTACGGACCATTCCTTTCTTTTTCTTGTGAGCTTCAGGTTTTCCTCTACAATCTGTGTTGCCTCAAGTGTTAAATTTAAGAGGTTCGGGGACTGACCACCCTCTATCAAGACTGAGGGACTGAATACCCTCTATCAAGACTGAGGGACTGACCACCCTCTATCAAGACTGAGGGACTGACCACCCTCTATCAAGACTGAGGGACTGACCACCCTCTATCAAGACTGAGGGACTGACCACCCTCTATCAAGACTGAGGGACTGACCACCCTCTATCAAGACTGAGGGACTGACCACCCTCTATCAAGACTGAGGGACTGACCACCCTCTATCAAGACTGAGGGACTGACCACCCTCTATCAAGACTGAGGGACTGACCACCCTCTATCAAGACTGAGGGACTGACCACCATCCATCTCGATGAGCAAGGCTTGATTGATGATACTCAGCATGGATTCGCGGGAGGCCGGTCTTGTCTAACTAATTTATTAGCTTTCTTCAGTGGAGCTTTTGAGGCTGTTGACCACGATGAAGAGTTTGATATTATTTACTTAGATTTTGGTGGGGCTTTTGATGGAGTTCCGCACCGGGGACTGTTGGAGAAGGTGGCAGCTTTTGGCACTGGGGGAAGGGTGCTCTCATGGATCGAGTCGTGGCTCACAGACGGGAAGCAGAGAGTGTCCATGGGTGGGGTTGAGTCCGAGTGGGGATCTGTAGCAAGTGGCGTTCCACAGGGATCAGTCTTGGGCCCGTTGTTGTTTATAATATATATCAATGACCTTGATGAGGGAATTACTAGTGATATGAACAAATTCGCCGATGACACAAAGATAGGTAGGATAATTGATTCAAACGTAAATGTTATGGAACTTCAGGAGGATTTAAACAAACTCTATTCTTGGTCAGAAAAGTGGCAGATGCAGTTCAATGTAGATAAATGCAAGGTTCTGAAGCTTGGGAGTGCCCATAACCCTAGCACTTATAAGTTAAATGATGTAGAACTTAGCCATACAGATTGCGAAAAGGACTTGGGGGTTATGGTGAGCAGCAACCTTAAACCAAGACAGCAATGCCTAAGCGTACGTAATAAGGCAAATAGATTACTGGGATTTATATCAAGAAGTGTAAGCAACAGAAGTCCAGAGGTAATACTGCAGCTTTATACAT
>NW_027198639.1:7500-41648 GCF_038502225.1 Cherax quadricarinatus | reverse complement strand
CTTCATCTCTAAACATTACGGCTCTGTGGTGCAGCGGTCAGCACGGCTGCCTCTAAAGTAGCAGACTCGGGTTCGACTCCCGGCGGAGTCTTAGATTGTTTTTTTTTATAATGACTTAATTTTACCGTCTGAAGTGAAACCTTTAACACTATCCACACAGATCATTATTATTTTACTGGAATGTGTTAAACAGGTAAGGGTCAAAGTTCCTGGGAAATCCCAGACATTTATTCCTTCACCAGTATGAGGGACGCTCTATTAAAGAAAAATTTATATTATAAGTATCTTGTAATATACGTCTGTTCATTATTGGTGTTTAATGTTTGTTAGAACTCAGTCTGAGGAAGAGGACAACTTTTATATTCTTATTGTTGGATTAAACTGACATTTGTCCAACTCTGCTAACTTAAGTTTATGTTAGAGTTGTATTGTGTTTGTCTTTGAATGTGTGTAACTACACACTGTGTTGTGTAGACCATCTTTGATTAATGGTTATTACTGATGGGCTAGTGAGTTGTACACCATGGTACTTGTACTAGTGAGTTGTACACCATGGTACTTGTACTAGTGAGTTATACACCATGGTACTTGTACTAGTGAGTTGTACACCATGGTACTTGTACTAGTGAGTTGTACACCATGGTACTTGTACTAGTGAGTTGTACACCATGGTACTTGTACTAGTGAGTTGTACACCATGGTACTTGTACTAGTGAGTTATACACCATGGTACTTGTACTAGTGAGTTGTACACCATGGTACTTGTACTGGTGAGTTATACACCATGGTACTTGTACTAGTGAGTTATACATCATGGTACTTGTACTAGTGAGTTGTACACCATGGTACTTGTACTGGTGAGTTATACACCATGGTACTTGTACTAGTGAGTTATACACCATGGTACTTGTACTAGTGAGTTATACACCATGGTACTTGTACTAGTGAGTTATACACCATGGTACTTGTACTAGTGAGTTATACACCATGGTACTTGTACTAGTGAGTTATACACCATGGTACTTGTACTAGTGAGTTATACACCATGGTACTTGTACTAGTGAGTTATACACCATGGTACTTGTACTAGTGAGTTATACACCATGATACTTGTGCTAGTGAGTTGTACACCATGGTACTTCTTCTAGTAAGTTGTACACTCTGGTACTTGTACTAGTGAGCTGTGGACCATGGTAATTGTGCTAGCCTGAGGTATGTTGTGTGAAGCAGCTTGTATATGATCCATCCCGTGTTGGCAGCAACACAATGTTAGCGATTTGATACACTTATGTTATTGTTTCAATTATATTCTACATTATTATGATGTTATTTATTCCCATACAAACTGTAAACATATTTGTGCAAAATATCTTGATTCAGACGTATATTATACTTTCTATTTTACCACGTCATTAAACCAGTGAATACAAGTGAAATTATTGGTTATAACTGTCAGGTGTTTGTCTACAACAAGCACTGCTTTGAGAAATTACACATATGTGCACATGGGTCTAATTGCTCATCTTGTGGGTATAGTATATCATTTATAAGAACAGGTGTGGAAGCACAGACAAGCACAGGTGTGGAAGCACAGACAAGCACAGGTGTGGAAGCACAAACACAGGTGTGGAAGCACAGACAAGCACAGGTGTGGAAGCACAGACAAGCACAGGTGTGGAAGCACAGACAAGCACAGGTGTGGAAGCACAGACAAGCACAGGTGTGGAAGCACAAACAAACACAGGTGTGGAAGCACAGACAAGCACAGGTGTGGAAGCACAGACAAGCACAGGTGTGGAAGTACAGACAAGCACGTCTCGTCTATTATAGTTTCATTTTAATTATTTATAATTAACATGGGTAATTATATCAGATTCAAAAAATAGATATCAATACAGTCATACATTCATATATAATTATGTGAAATGCATGAATATGATTCATACATTAAATATAAAACGTTTTCAGATATTAGTATACAAGATATTTTGTATGAACAGTATTTGTTAATTACATTTAACAATATTTAAATTACAACTTTGTTAGTTTAATAGGATAATCTTAATTTCTTTGCTTATTATATTATTTGTAAGGATTAACTAACATTTCGTAATTGTCTACATTCTATTACTTATTTTTGTGTTGCTGCATAATGTTAAAAGTGACAGTAGTTGTTGTCCTTACAACTTCCTCCTGGAGCTACTGACAACTTCCTCCTGGAGCTACTTACAACTTCCTCCTGGAGCTACTGACAACTTCCTCCTGGAGCTACTGACAACTTCCTCCTGGAGCTACTGACAACTTCCTCCTGGAGCTACTGACAACTTCCTCCTGGAGCTACTGACAACTTCCTCCTGGAGCTACTGACAACTTCCTCCTGGAGCTACTGACAACTTCCTCCTGGAGCTACTGACAACTTCCTCCTGGAGCTACTGACAACTTCCTCCTGGAGCTACTGACAACTTCCTCCTGGAGCTACTGACAACTTCCTCCTGGAGCTACTGACAACTTCCTCCTGGAGCTACTGACAACTTCCTCCTGGAGCTACTGACAACTTCCTCCTGGAGCTACTGACAACTTCCTCCTGGAGCTACTGACAACTTCCTCCTGGAGCTACTGACAACTTCCTCCTGGAGCTACTGACAACTTCCTCCTGGAGCTACTTACAACTTCCTCCTGGAGCTACTTACAACTTCCTCCTGGAGCTACTTACAACTTCCTCCTGGAGCTACTGACAACTTCCTCCTGGAGCTACTTACATCTACCTCCTGGAGCTACTTACATCTACCTCCTGGAGCTACTTACAACTTCCTCCTGGAGCTACTTACAACTTCCTCCTGGAGCTACTGACAACTTCCTCCTGGAGCTACTTACTACTTCCTCCTGAAGCTGCTTACAACTTCCTCCTGGAGCTACTTACATCTACCTCCTGGAGCTACTTACAACTTCCTCCTGGAGCTACTTACAACTTCCTCCTGGAGCTACTGACAACTTCCTCCTGGAGCTACTTACTACTTCCTCCTGAAGCTGCTTACAACTTCCTCCTGAAGCTACTTACTACTTCCTCTTGAAGCTGCTTACAACTTCCTCCTGGAGCTACTCACAACTTCCTCCTGGAGCTACTGACAACTTCCTCCGGAAGCTACTGACAACTTCCTTCTCTAGCTACATACAACTTCCTCGTGGAGCTACTTACAACGTCCTCCTGGAGCTACTCACAACTTCCTCCTGGAACTACTTACAACTTCCTCCTGGAGATCACGCTGCTACTCAGGTACTCTCTTTGTAAAGAAATATTCATGTTTCTCTGATTCTTTTACAACTTCATCTTTTAGTGTTAGTACGACTGACGAGGTTGATGATAAATCAGTGTAAAGTGTCACAGGTTTTCTAAGTTTGTGTAAGATATTAACGAGACGTGTTGGCCAGGCTCCTGCAGCATCCTCTGAAAAGTGCAATATACAGCAGAACAGTACAGCGGCACACAAGTACCGCACAAGAACAATGCAATAAAATAAGGGAAAAGTAGAGCAAGATGACAATATATAAAACAGCAGTATTGAAGACGTTAAGACAGAGTTGTACTGGCCAGGTTGTAACATCCACACCAGTAATCCCTTTTGCCCAGAGGTTGACTCTCTCTGCGTGTAAATCTTATTTTCTTTTCCTAGTTTTGTTTGTGTGTGTGCGTTTATGAATATTTTCGTCAATATAGTGAAGGTGAGAGAAGTGACGAAATGAAAAATTAAAAACTGAGAGAAACTAATTGTTTAAAAAATTTTCAGAGTACTTTTTTGCTGTATCTAATATTATGTAACACCATTCTCCATTCCGATTATTCAGAATTCAATTAAAATAAACAATTTAAATATAATTTTAGCAGCTATGTGAGACAGTACAAATATGTGCATATATGTCAGTGACATAGTGGTTGATAATATGTATTGTACGTGTGCTGACGAAATGTGTGTGTGTGTGTGTGTGTGTGTGTGTGTGTGTGTGTGTGTGTGTGTGTGTGTGTGTGTGTGTGTGTGTGTGTGTGTGTGTGTGTGTAACTGTACTTGCGTGTTTACTTGTAGAAGTTTCAGTGACTTACATATATACAAGACGACAAACTGCAAATAAAAAAAAAAGAAGCTGATAACTTTTTTGTAGGAGATTTCTTGGTGGGAAGACATACGGACATGCGGACACAAATATAAACAATAAATGAAAACAAAACAAATACAATGAAAAACTTTTGTCCATGTTTTTGTTTCTGGTACAGTTGGCAACTGCTCGATACTGTTAGATAAAATTACAATATATTCTTTAATTTAAATAAAACATTAGTGTTTGCTCATTACCTGCTGATTATACCAGGCAATGAATATGTGAAAATTGTGATTGATCGAGTGATAGAAAAGACAAAATATAAAACATCGCGTTTGATGCCAGCTAGACAACACCAAATTTCCATCCAGCAGGGTCACTGGGGAGGAGCCAACACAACATACACACACACACCATCCAGCAGGGTCACTGGGGAGGAGCCAACACAACATACACACACACACCATCCAGCAGGGTCACTGGGGAGGAGCCAACACAACATACACACACACACCATCCAGCAGAGTCACTGTGGAGGAGCCAACACAACATACACACACACACCATCCAGCAGGGTCACTGGGGAGGAGCCAACACAACATACACACACACACCATCCAGCAGAGTCACTGTGGAGGAGCCAACACAACATACACACACACACCATCCAGCAGAGTCACTGTGGAGGAGCCAACACAACATACACACACACACCATCCAGCAGAGTCACTGTGGAGGAGCCAACACAACATACACACACACACCATCCAGCAGGGTCACTGTGGAGGAGCCAACACAACATACACACACACACCATCCAGCAGAGTCACTGTGGAGGAGCCAACACAACATACACACACACACCATCCAGCAGGGTCACTGTGGAGGAGCCAACACAACATACACACACACACCATCCAGCAGGGTCACTGTGGAGGAGCCAACACAACATACACACACACACCATCCAGCAGGGTCACTGTGGAGGAGCCAACACAACATACACACACACAACATCCAGCAGGGTCACTGTGGAGGAGCCAACACAACATACACACACACACAATCCAGCAGGGTCACTGGGGAGGAGCCAACACAACATACACACACACACCATCCAGTAGGGTCACTGGGGAGGAGCCAACACAACATACACACACACATAATCCAGCAGCGTCACTGGGGAGGAGCCAACACAACATACACACACACACCATCCAGCAGGGTCACTGGGGAGGAGCCAACACAACATACACACACACACCATCCAGCAGGGTCACTGTGGAGGAGCCAACACAACATACACACACACACCATCCAGCAGGGTCACTGTGGAGGAGCCAACACAACATACACACACACACCATCCAGTAGGGTCACTGGGGAGGAGCCAACAAAACATACACACACACACCATCCAGCAGCGTCACTGGGGAGGAGCCAACACAACATACACACACACACCATCCAGCAGGGTCACTGGGGAGGAGCCAACACAACATACACACACACACCATCCAGCAGGGTCACTGTGGAGGAGCCAACACAACATACACACACACACCATCCAGCAGGGTCACTGGGGAGGAGCTAACACAACATACACACACACACCATCCAGCAGGGTCACTGGGGAGGAGCCAACACAACATACACACACACACAACATCCAGCAGGGTCACTGTGGAGGAGCCAACACAACATACACACACACACCATCCAGCAGGGTCACTGGGGAGGAGCCAACACAACATACACACACACAACATCCAGCAGGGTCACTGGGGAGGAGCCAACACAACATACACACACACACCATCCAGCAGGGTCACTGGGGAGGAGCCAACACAACATACACACACACACACCATCCAGCAGGGTCACTGGGGAGGAGCCAACACAACATACACACATACACCATCCAGCAGGGTCACTGGGGAGGAGCCAACACAACATACACACACACAACATCCAGCAGGGTCACTGTGGAGGAGCCAACACAACATACACACACACACCATCCAGCAGGGTCACTGTGGAGGAGCCAACACAACATACACACACACACCATCCAGCAGGGTCACTGTGGAGGAGCCAACACAACATACACACACACACAACATCCAGCAGGGTCACTGTGGAGGAGCCAACACAACATACACACACACACCATCCAGCAGGGTCACTGGGGAGGAGCCAACACAACATACACACACACACCATCCAGCAGGGTCACTGGGGAGGAGCCAACACAACATACACACACACACCATCCAGCAGGGTCACTGTGGAGGAGCCAACACAACATACACACACACTCCATCCAGCAGGGTCACTGGGGAGGAGCCAACACAACATACACACACACACCATCCAGCAGGGTCACTGTGGAGGAGCCAACACAACATACACACACACACCATCCAGCAGGGTCACTGGGGAGGAGCCAACACAACATACACACACACACCATCCAGCAGGGTCACTGGGGAGGAGCCAACACAACATACACACACACACCATCCAGCAGGGTCACTGGGGAGGAGCCAACACAACATACACACACACACCATCCAGCAGGGTCACTGGGGAGGAGCCAACACAACATGCACACACACAGCATCCAGCAGGGTCACTGGGGAGGAGCCAACACAACATACACACACACACCATCCAGCAGGGTCACTGGGGAGGAGCCAACACAACATACACACACACACACCATCCAGCAGGGTCACTGGGGAGGAGCCAACACAACATACACACACACACCATCCAGCAGGGTCACTGGGGAGGAGCCAACACAACATACACACACACAGCATCCAGCAGGGTCACTGTGGAGGAGCCAACACAACATACACACACACACCATCCAGCAGGGTCACTGGGGAGGAGCCAACACAACATGCACACACACTCCATCCAGCAGGGTCACTGGGGAGGAGCCAACACAACATACACACACACACCATCCAGCAGGGTCACTGGGGAGGAGCCAACACAACATACACACACACACCATCCAGCAGGGTCACTGGGGAGGAGCCAACACAACATACACACACACACCATCCAGCAGGGTCACTGTGGAGGAGCCAACACAACATACACACACACACCATCCAGCAGGGTCACTGGGGAGCAGCCAACACAACATACACACACACACCATCCAGCAGGGTCACTGGGGAGGAGCCAACACAACATACACACACCATCCAGCAGGGTCACTGGGGAGGAGCCAACACAACATGCACACACACTCTATCCAGCAGGGTCACTGTGGAGGAGCCAACACATCATACACACACACTCCATCCAGCAGACTCACTGTGGAGGAGCCAACACAACATACACACACACACCATCCAGCAGGGTCACTGTGGAGGAGCCAACACAACATACACACACACACCATCCAGCAGGGTCACTGTGGAGGAGCCAACACAACATACACACACACACCATCCAGCAGGGTCACTGTGGAGGAGCCAACACAACATACACACACACACCATCCAGCAGGGTCACTGGGGAGGAGCCAACACAACATACACACACACACCATCCAGCAGGGTCACTGTGGAGGAGCCAACACAACATACACACACACACCATCCAGCAGGGTCACTGGGGAGGAGCCAACACAACATACACACACACACCATCCAGCAGGGTCACTGGGGAGGAGCCAACACAACATACACACACACACCATCCAGCAGGGTCACTGGGGAGGAGCCAACACAACATACACACACACTCCATCCAGCAGGGTCACTGGGGAGGAGCCAACACAACATACACACACACACCATCCAGCAGGGTCACTGGGGAGGAGCCAACACAACATACACACACACACCATCCAGCAGGGTCACTGGGGAGGAGCCAACACAACATACACACACACACCATCCAGCAGGGTCACTGGGGAGGAGCCAACACAACATACACACACACCATCCAGCAGGGTCACTGGGGAGGAGCCAACACAACATACACACACACACCATCCAGCAGGGTCACTGGGGAGGAGCCAACACAACATACACACACACACCATCCAGCAGGGTCACTGGGGAGGAGCCAACACAACATACACACACACACCATCCAGCAGGGTCACTGGGGATGAGCCAACACAACATACACACACACACCATCCAGCAGGGTCACTGGGGAGGAGCCAACACAACATACACACACACACCATCCAGCAGGGTCACTGGGGAGGAGCCAACACAACATGCACACACACTCCATCCAGCAGGGTCACTGGGGAGGAGCCAACACAACATACACACACACACCATCCAGCAGGGTCACTGGGGAGGAGCCAACACAACATACACACACACACCATCCAGCAGGGTCACTGGGGAGGAGCCAACACAACATACACACACACACCATCCAGCAGGGTCACTGGGGAGGAGCCAACACAACATGCACACACACTCCATCCAGCAGGGTCACTGGGGAGGAGCCAACACAACATACACACACACACCATCCAGCAGGGTCACTGGGGAGGAGCCAACACAACATACACACACACCCCATCCAGCAGGGTCACTGGGGAGGAGCCAACACAACATACACACACACACCATCCAGCAGGGTCACTGGGGAGGAGCCAACACAACATACACACACACACCATCCAGCAGGGTCACTGGGGAGGAGCCAACACAACATACACACACACTCCATCCAGCAGGGTCACTGGGGAGGAGCCAACACAACATACACACACACACCATCCAGCAGGGTCACTGGGGAGGAGCCAACACAACATACACACACACACCATCCAGCAGGGTCACTGGGGAGGAGCCAACACAACATACACACACACACCATCCAGCAGGGTCACTGGGGAGGAGCCAACACAACATACACACACACTCCATCCAGCAGGGTCACTGGGGAGGAGCCAACACAACATACACACACACACCATCCAGCAGGGTCACTGGGGAGGAGCCAACACAACATACACACACACACCATCCAGCAGGGTCACTGGGGAGGAGCCAACACAACATGCACACACACTCCATCCAGCAGGGTCACTGGGGAGGAGCCAACACAACATACACACACACACCATCCAGCAGGGTCACTGGGGAGGAGCCAACACAACATACACACACACACCATCCAGCAGGGTCACTGGGGAGGAGCCAACACAACATACACACACACTCCATCCAGCAGGGTCACTGGGGAGGAGCCAACACAACATACACACACACACCATCCAGCAGGGTCACTGGGGAGGAGCCAACACAACATACACACACACACCATCCAGCAGAGTCACTGGGGAGGAGCCAACACAACATACACACACACACCATCCAGCAGGGTCACTGGGGAGGAGCCAACACAACATACACACACACACCATCCAGCAGGGTCACTGTGGAGGAGCCAACACAACATACACACACACTCCATCCAGCAGAGTCACTGGGGAGGAGCCAACACAACATACACACACACTCCATCCAGCAGGGTCACTGGGGAGGAGCCAACACAACATACACACACACACCATCCAGCAGGGTCACTGGGGAGGAGCCAACACAACATACACACACACTCCAGCCAGCAGGGTAACTGGGGAGGAGCCAACACAACATACACACACACCATCCAGCAGGGTCACTGGGGAGGAGCCAACACAACATACACACACATACCATCCAGCAGGGTCACTGGGGAGGAGCCAACACAACATACACACACACACCATCCAGCAGGGTCACTGGGGAGGAGCCAACACAACATACACACACACACCATCCAGCAGGGTCACTGGGGAGGAGCCAACACAACATGCACACACACTCCATCCAGCAGGGTCACTGGGGAGGAGCCAACACAACATACACACACACACCATCCAGCAGAGTCACTGGGGAGGAGCCAACACAACATACACACACACACCATCCAGCAGGGTCACTGGGGAGGAGCCAACACAACATACACACACACACCATCCAGCAGGGTCACTGGGGAGGAGCCAACACAACATACACACACACACCATCCAGCAGGGTCACTGGGGAGGAGCCAACACAACATACACACACACTCCATCCAGCAGGGTCACTGGGGAGGAGCCAACACAACATACACACACACACCATCCAGCAGGGTCACTGGGGAGGAGCCAACACAACATACACACACACACCATCCAGCAGGGTCACTGGGGAGGAGCCAACACAACATACACACACACACCATCCAGCAGGGTCACTGGGGAGGAGCCAACACAACATACACACACACTCCATCCAGCAGGGTCACTGGGGAGGAGCCAACACAACATACACACACACACCATCCAGCAGGGTCACTGGGGAGGAGCCAACACAACATACACACACACACCATCCAGCAGGGTCACTGGGGAGGAGCCAACACAACATGCACACACACTCCATCCAGCAGGGTCACTGGGGAGGAGCCAACACAACATACACACACACACCATCCAGCAGGGTCACTGGGGAGGAGCCAACACAACATACACACACACACCATCCAGCAGGGTCACTGGGGAGGAGCCAACACAACATACACACACACTCCATCCAGCAGGGTCACTGGGGAGGAGCCAACACAACATACACACACACACCATCCAGCAGGGTCACTGGGGAGGAGCTAACACAACATACACACACACACCATCCAGCAGGGTCACTGGGGAGGAGCCAACACAACATACACACACACAGCACATATACACACACACCCGCCCACCCAACCGCCCAACGACCCACACACCCACTCAACCACCAACCCAAACACCAATCTAACCACCCACCCAACCACCCGCCCACCTGGGAAAGTGAGGAAGGGAGTTCATCTGACGGGACACAAATGGACTTCTGGACACACGGAACTAGAGAAAGCACGAAAACAACCGGGAGTGAGAAGTGTGGAAGGGTTGATATCCGGGGTCCCACGGATGGAGACTTGGAAGCATAAACAACACCTATGACCACAATACACCATGACCTCACCTCAAAAATGACCACGCTTCACTAGAACGACACCTCACCATGATCCACACCTGGGAGTTCATCTGAGGGGACACAGATGGACTTCTGGAGACTATGAACTAAGGAAAGCACCAAAACAACTATGGAAGGGTTGACATCCGGAGGCCCACGGATGGAGACCTGGAAACATGAACCACACCTGACTATGACAACTCCTAACTATGACCACACCTGTCTAGGACCTCACCTACCTATGACCAATCCTCACCTCACTATGACTTCACCTATGACCACAACTGTCTATGACCTATGTTGTTTATACCAAGCAATGATTATGATGAACTGTGATTGATCGAGTGAAGGAAAAGATAAAATATAAGTAATGAAGAACTGGCTAGAAAAATACCTCCTAATAACAATAGAAAAACGTAAAATAGAACAGAGGTAGTGACAATAACATACAGCAGTACACAAATACTACACAAGAACAATACAATAAAGTAAGTGAAGAGTAGAGCAAGATAATAATATAATACATAAAACATTAGGACAGAGTTCTACTGGTCAGGCTGTAACATCCTCACCAACATCCCTTTTGTCAAGATGTTGACTCTCCCAGTTTGCAGATTTTATTTTCTTATGATTCATAAGAGTGTTTTTTTGCTATATTCAGACAAGATTCTCTCAGTTGTTACTTCCTTACATCTTCACATTTATCATTAAGGATATCCACAAAATACTATTTAACAGCATTCTACATCCTGATTATTCAGAATTATATTAAAACATACAATATAATTTAAATACAAACTGGAAATCACATTTCACTACACATCACTAAAACACTCCAAAATCACAGTCATCACTTTAAATCACAAATCATTTCTGCAAATCACAAATCACCGCAAATCATAGATCATAACTATACATCACAAATCATCATGTAGGAGGTAATTTAACTAGAATTTGTAATTGTCTGTTGAACCAGCAGATCCCCCAGACTTACACTCTAATATTCCAGTATTAGGAGCTTGATGAGTGCCTTCTTATTTACTCGTAGTAATTTTTAACTAAAATAACATTCCTTGATTTTTCTATTAATTATATAAATACCAACAGGAAATCAAAACTTTATATATATATATATATATATATATATATATATATATATATATATATATATATATATATATATATATATATATATATATATATATATATATATATATATATATATATATATATATATATATATATATATATATGTATATTCTAAAGATGCACTGTATGGGTTCCTTTAAGATTTAAGTAATTCAAAACATTACTTTCATATACACGACATAATCTGCTTTAGTGAATAATTAATAAATATACAAATAAGTAAGACATTACAATACAAAAATTCCATTAACACAGATATAGAATCGCGTAAGAGACGTAATACACTGGAAATATACTTTCTCAAGAGAGCTTTTCAGACGTACACAGTAGACGAGCCGATGTTGAATGGGTACAGTTTGCTCCTTATACACACGTATGGGCTAAGTACAAGCCTTCACAGCTTCATAGCGTAAACCTTGCTCTGATGTCCTCTACCAGAGTATAGAAGCTCCCTCAGGGTAGTCAAGAGAGACACTGCTTAGACAAACCCTCGTGAACCACAGGTCATGTCGGGTCACGTGATATATTTATCATTTGGCGCCAACTTGTGACGTCACTAACCAGCCATTCTCTTGAAAGACGCAATGATAATTATGTACTTTTACATGCAAATGAGCTCATAACCAGATACATGAATACATATACTCAGTTCTTAATAATCAGATATCACAAACATATGATGAAGGATGAATAAAATAATAGTACAACGATCCAGTAGCTTCGTTTCGGCTAATAACAAAGTTCCTAGCATGGTAGTATTATCAAAGTGATGAGATACATACGAGATATCATAACACAAACCTACTGGAGTTTTATGACAAGGTAAGAGAAGTAAGACATGAGAAAGATGAGTGGGTTGATTGTATTTTCTTGAACTGTAAGGTCTTCGACACAGTTCCTCACAAGAGATTAGTACAGAATTTAGAGGATCAGGTGTGTATAACAGGAAGGGCACTGCAATGGATCAGAGAATACCTGACAGGGAGGCAACAGCGATTCATGGTACGTGATGAGGTATCACAGCGGGCGACTGTGGCGAGCGGAGTCCCACAGGGGTTAGTCCTGGGACCAGTGCTGCTTGTGGTATATGTGAATGACATGACGGAAGGGATAGACTCAGAAGTGTCCCTGTTTGCAGATGATGTGAAGTTAATGAGGCGAATTAAATCAGATGCGTATCAGGCAGGACTACAAAAGACCTGGACAGGCTGGAAGCATGGTCCAGCAAATTGCTCCTAGAATTTAACCCCGCTCAATGCAAAGTCATGAAGATCGAGGAAGGGCAAAGGAGACCGCAGACAGAGTAAACGATAGGTGGCGAAAGACTACAAACCTCACTTGAGGAGAAAGATCTAGGGGTGAGTATAATACAGAGCACGTCTCCGGCAGCACACATTAACCAGATAACTGCTGCAGAATATGGGCGCCTGGCAAACCTGAGAATAGCGTTCTGATACCTCAGTAAGGAATCGTTCAAGACTCTGTACACCGTGTACGTCAGGCCCATACTGGAGTACGCAGCACCAGTTTGGAACCCACATCTAGTCAAGCACGTCAAGAAATTAGAGAAAGTGCAAAAGTTTGCAGCAAGGCTGGTCCCAGGTTAAGGGAAATCGGCCTGAGGACATTGGAGGACAGGAGGGTTAGGGGAGACATGACAGTGACATATAAAATACTGTATGCGATAGATAAGGTGGACAGAGACATGGTGTTCCAGAGACGGGACGCAGAAACTGGGGATAACAATTGGAAGTTGAAGACTCAGATGAGTCAAAGGGATGTTAGGAAGTACTTCGTCAGCCATAGAGCTGTTAGGAAGTGGAATAGTCTGGCAAGTGATGTAGTGGAGGCAGGAACCATACATAGTTTTAAGACGAAATATGATAAAGCTCATGGAGCAGGGAGAGAGAGGACCCAGTAGCGGTCAGTGAAGAGGAGGGACCCCTGCAACAACAAATAGGTGAGTACAAATAGGAGAATGAGTACACACACACACACACACACACACACACACACACACACACACACACACACACACACACACACACACACACACACACACGCACACACACGCACACACACACACACACACACACACGCACACACTATTCACACACACACACACACACACACACGCGCGCACACTGTGTACGTTAGACCCATATTGGAGTATGCGGCACCAGTTTGGTACCCACACCTAGCCAAACACGTAAAGAAACTAGATAAAGTGCAAAGGTTTGCAACAAGACTAGTCCCACAGCTAAGCGGTATGTCCTACGAGGAGAGGTTAAGGGAAATCGACCTGACGACACTGGAGGACAGGAGAGATAGGGATGACATGATAACGACATGCAAAATACTGAGAGGAATTGACAAGGTTGACAAAGACAGGATGTTCCAGAGATGGGACACAGCAACAAGGGGACACAGTTGGAAGTTGAAGACACAGATGAATCACAGGGATGTTAGGAAGTATTTCTTCAGTCACAGAGTAGTCAGGAAGTGGAATAGATTAGGAAGCGATGTAGTGGAGGCAGGATCCATGCATAGCTTTAAGCAGAGGTATGATAAAGCTCACGGTTCAGGGAGAGTGACCTAGTAGCGACCAGTGAAGAGGCGGGGCCAGGAGCTAGGACTCGACACATGCAACCTCAACTAGGTGAGTGCACACACACACACACACACACACACACAAACACACACACACACACAAACACTCACGAACACAGACACGCACACACACACACACACACACACACACACACTCACGCAGACACACGCACACACACACACACGCACACTCACACACACACACAAACACACACACACGCACACGCACACACACACACACTCACGAACACAGACACGCACACACGCACACACGCACGCACACACACACACACAAACACACACAAACACGCACACGCACACACGCACACGCACACACACACACTCACGAACACAGACACGCACGCACACACACACACACACTCACGAACACAGACACGCGCACATTTACACACACACACACACACACACACACACACACACACACACACACACACACACACACACACACACACACACACACACACACACACACACACACACACACACACACACACACACACACACACACACACACACACACACACACACACACACACACTCACGAACACAGACACGCACACACACACACACACACACACACACACACACTCACGAACACAGACACGCGCACATACACACACACACACACACACACACACACACACACACACACACTCACGAACACAGACACACACACACACACACACACACACACTCACGAATACAGACACGCGCGCACACACACACACACACACACATACACGCACACACACACACACACACACACACACACACACACACACACACACACACACACACACACACACACACACACACACACACACACACAGTGTTGTTTTTATTTGTGTTTTCTCAAAATTATGAGCAATAATTTAACTGTTGTGACCAAGTATTGTTTTCTTAAGATGGTTTCATTTTTAGACTGATATGGTTTCAAATAAATGTAGTAAAATGCCACACTTATTGTTTATGAATAAATAAAACCACTGTATTTAAGGCAAGCTGTCCAAGAAGTGTTCACTTTATACTGCATTGCTGTCTTATTATCTCTGTTTTTTTGTGATTAGAAAAAGTGTTGTGGAAAGTATAAAAAATAAGTAATTGATTCGTAGGAAGAAAAAATTAGATTAAAAGAAGAGGGCATATACTGGTGAGAGTTTGATCTGGGAGACGTGAGGACCCAGATGGTCAGTCTCACAATGTTGACGTGTCTCTTCCTAGGGAATTGTTGTTGTAATGGAGTAGTGTTAATAATGTGCAGCATGTGATAGCTGATACTGGCAGTGTTATGTTAGTTCTGTCATCTCTGAGACCCTCCTGTCATCTCTCTCACCCTTCTGTCATCTCCGAGACCCTCCTGTCATCTCTCTCACCCTTCTGTCATCTCCGAGACCCTCCTGTCATCTCTCTCACCCTTCTGTCATCTCCGAGACCCTCCTGTCATCTCTCTCACCCTTCTGTCATCTCCGAGACCCTCCTGTCATCTCTCTCACCCTTCTGTCATCTCTGAGACCCTCCTGTCATCTCTCTCACCCTTCTGTCATCTCCGAGACCCTCCTGTCATCTCTCTCACCCTTCTGTCATCTTCGAGACCCTCCTGTCATCTCTCTCACCCTTCTGTCATCTCTGCCATCCTCCTGTCATCTCTCTCACCCTTCTGTCATCTCTGCCATCCTCCTGTCATCTCTCTCACCCTTCTGTCATCTCTGCCATCCTCCTGTCATCTCTCTCACCCTTCTGTCATCTCTGAGTCCCTCCTGTTATCTCTCTCACCCTTCTGTCATCTCTGAAACCCTCCTGTCATCTCTCTCACCCTTCTGTCATCTCTGCCATCCTCCTGTCATCTCTCTCACCCTTCTGTCATCTTTGAGACCCTCCTGTCATCTCTGCCATCCTCCTGTCATGTTTTTCACCCTTCTGTCATCTCTGAGACCCTCCTGTCATCTCTCTCACCCTTCTGTCATCTCTGCCATCCTCCTGTCATCTCTCTCACCCTTCTGTCATCTCTGAGACCCTCCTGTCATCTCTCTCACTCTTCTGTCAACTCTGCCATCCTCCTGTTATCTCTCTCACCCTTCTGTCATCTTTGCCATCCTCCTGTCATCTCTCTCCCCCTTCTGTCGTCTCTGAGACCCTCCTGTCATCTCTCTCACCCTTCTGTCATCTCTGCCACCCTCCTGTCATTTCTCTCACACTTCTGTCATCTCTGCCACCTTCCTGTCATCTCTCTCACCCTTCTGTCATCTCTGCCATCCACCTGTCATTTCTCTCACCCTTCTATCATCTCTGCCACGCTCCTGTCATTTCTCTCACCATTCTGTCATCTTTGCCACCCTCCTGTCATTTCTCTCACTCTTCTGTCATCTCTGCCACACCCCTGACATTTCTCTCACCTTTCTGTCATCTTTGCCACCCTCCTGTCATTTAATCACATTTCTGTCATCTCTGCCACCCTCCTGTCATTTAATCACATTTCTGTCATCTCTGCCACCCTCCTGTCATTTCTCTCACACTTCTGTCATCTCTGCCACCTTCCTGTCATCTCTCTCACCCTTCTGTCATCTCTGCCATCCACCTGTCAATTCTCTCACCCTTCTATCATCTCTGCCACGCTCCTGTCATTTCTCTCACCCTTCTGTCATCTTTGCCACCCTCCTGTCATTTTTCTCACTCTTCTGTCATCTCTGCCACACCCCTGACATTTCTCACACCTTTCTGTCATCTTTGCCACCCTCCTGTCATTTCTCTCACTCTTCTGTCATCTCTGCCACACTCCTGTCATCTCTCTCACCTTTCTGTCATCTTTGCCACCCTCCTATCATTTCTTTCACCTTTCTGTCATCTCTGCCACACTCCTGTCATTTCTCTCACTCTTCTGCCATCTTTGCCACCCTCCTGTCATTTCTCTCACTCTTCTGTCATCTCTGCCACACTCCTGTCATCTCTCTCACCTTTCTGCCATCCTCCTCCGTCACACTGTTGTTAACTCCCTCACACTGCTGTTGCCTCCCTCACACTGCTGTCACCTCCCTCACACTGCTGTCACCTCCCTCACACTGCTGTCACCTCCCTCACACTGCTGTCACCTCCCTCACACTGCTGTCACCTCCCTCAGACTGCTGTCACCTCCCTCACACTGCTGTCACCTCCCTCACACTGCTGTTACCTCCCGCACACTGCTGTTACCTCCCGCACACTGCTGTTACCTCCCACACACTGCTGTTACCTCCCACACACTGCTGTTACCTCCCACACACTGCTGTTACCTCCCTCACACTGCTGTTACCTCCCTCACACTGCTGTCACCTCCCTCACACTGCTGTCACTTCCCTCACACTGCTGTCACCTCTCTCACACTGCTGTTACCTCCCTCACGCTGCTGTTACCTACCTCACACTGCTGTTATCTCCCTCACACTCCTGTTACCTACCTCACACTGCTGTTACCTCCCTCACACTGCTCTCACCTCCCTCACACTGCTGTTACCTCCCTCACACTGCTGTTACCTCCCTCACACTGCTGTTACCTCCCTCACACTGCTGTTACCTCCCTCACACTGCTGTCACCTCCCTCACACTGCTGTCACCTCTCTCACACTGCTGTTACCTCCCTCACGCTGCTGTTACCTACCTCACACTGCTGTTATCTCCCTCGCACTGCTGTTACCTACCTCACTCTGATGTTACCTCCCTCACACTGCTCTCACCTCCCTCACACTGCTGTTACCTCCCTCACACTGCTGTTACCTCCCTCACAAGGCTGTTACCTCCCTCACACTGCTGTCACCTCCCTCACACTGCTGTCACCTCCCTCACACTGCTGTCACCTCCCTCACACTGCTGTCACCTCCCTCACACTGTTGTCACCTCCCTCACACTGCTGTTACAACCCTCACACTGCTGTTACCTCCCTCACACTGCTGTCACCTCCCTCACACTGCTGTCACCTCCCTCACACTGCTGTCACCTCCCTCACACTGCTTTTACCTCCCTCACACTGCTGTTACCTCCCTCACACTGCTGTTACCTCCCTCACACTGATGTCACCTCCCTCACACTGCTGTCACCTCCCTCACACTGCTGTCACCTCCCTCACACTGCTGTCACCTCCCTCACACTGCTGTTACAACCCTCACACTGCTGTTACCTCCCTCACACTGCTGTTACCTCCCTCACACTGCTGTCACCTCCCTCACACTGCTGTTACCTACCTCACAATGCTGTTACCTCCCTCACACTGCTGTTACCTCCCTCACACTGCTGTTACCTCCCTCACACTGCTGTTACCTCCCTCACACTGCTGTCACTTCCCTCACACTGCTGTTACCTCCCTCACACTGCTGTTACCTCCCTCACACTGCTGTTACCTCCCTCACACTGCTGTTACCTCCCTCACACTGCTGTTACCTCCCTCACACTGCTGTTACCTCCCTCATACTGCTGTTACCTCCCTCACACTGCTGTTACCTCCCTCACACTGATGTTACCTCCCTCACACTGCTGTTACCTCCCTCACACTGCTGTTACCTCCCTCACTCTGCTGTTACCTCCCTCACTCTGCTGTTACCTCCCTCACACTGCTGTTACCTCCCTCACTCTGCTGTTACCTCCCTCACACTGCTGTTACCTCCCTCACACTGCTGTTACCTCCCTCACTCTGCTGTTACCTCCCTCACTCTGCTGTTACCTCCCTCACACTGCTGTTACCTCCCTCACTCTGCTGTTACCTCCCTCACACTGCTGTTACCTCCCTCACACTGCTGTTACCTCCCTCACACTGCTGTTACCTCCCTCACTCTGATGTTACCTCCCTCACACTGCTGTTACCTCCCTCACACTGCTGTTACCTCCCTCACTCTGATGTTACCTCCCTCACACTGCTGTTACCTCCCTCACTCTGATGTTACCTCCCTCACACTGCTGTTACCTCCCTCACTCTGATGTTACCTCCCTCACACTGCTGTTACCTCCCTCACTCTGATGTTACCTCCCTCACACTGCTGTTACCTCCCTCACTCTGATGTTACCTCCCTCACTCTGATGTTACCTCCCTCACTCTGATGTTACCTCCCTCACTCTGATGTTACCTCCCTCACTCTGATGTTACCTCCCTCACTCTGATGTTACCTCCCTCACTCTGATGTTACCTCCCTCACTCTGATGTTACCTCCCTCACTCTGATGTTACCTCCCTCACTCTGATGTTACCTCCCTCACTCTGATGTTACCTCCCTCACTCTGATGTTACCTCCCTCACTCTGATGTTACCTCCCTCACTCTGATGTTACCTCCCTCACTCTGATGTTTCCTCACCTGCACTCTGATGTTACCTCCCTCACTCTGATGTTACCTCCCTCACTCTGATGTTACCTCCCTCACTCTGATGTTACCTCCCTCACTCTGATGTTACCTCCCTCACTCTGATGTTACCTCCCTCACTCTGATGTTACCTCCCTCACTGCTGATCCCTCACTCTGATTTACCTCCCTCACTCTGATGTTACCTCCCTCACTGCTGTTATGTTACCTCCCTCACTCTGATGTTACCTCCCTCACTCTGATGTTACCTCCCTCACTCTGATGTTACCTCCCTCACACTGCTGTTACCTCCCTCACTCTGATGTTACCTCCCTCACTCTGATGTTACCTCCCTCACACTGCTGTTACCTCCCTCACTCTGATGTTACCTCCCTCACTCTGATGTTACCTCCCTCACTGCTGTTACCTCCCTCACTCTGATGTTACCTCCCTGTTACCTCCCTCACTCTGATGTTACCTCCCTCACTCTGATGTTACCTCCCTCACACTGCTGTTACCTCCCTCACTCTGATGTTACCTCCCTCACACTGCTGTTACCTCCCTCACACTGCTGTTACCTCCCTCACACTGATGTTACCTCCCTCACTCTGATGTTACCTCCCTCACACTGATGTTACCTCCCTCACACTGCTGTTACCTCCCTCACACTGATGTTACCTCCCTCACTCTGATGTTACCTCCCTCACACTGATGTTACCTCCCTCACACTGATGTTACCTCCCTCACACTGCTGTTACCTCCCTCACTCTGATGTTACCTCCCTCACACTGCTGTTACCTCCCTCACACTGATGTTACCTCCCTCACTCTGATGTTACCTCCCTCACTCTGATGTTACCTCCCTCACTCTGATGTTACCTCCCTCACTCTGATGTTACCTCCCTCACACTGATGTTACCTCCCTCACACTGCTGTTACCTCCCTCACTCTGATGTTACCTCTCACACTGCCTCCCTCACTCTGATGTTACCTCCCTCACTCTGATGTTACCTCCCTCACACTGCTGTTACCTCCCTCACACTGCTGTTACCTCCCTCACACTGCTGTTACCTCCCTCACTCTGATGTTACCTCCCTCACACTGCTGTTACCTCCCTCACTCTGATGTTACCTCCCTCACTCTGATGTTACCTCCCTCACTCTGATGTTACCTCCCTCACACTGCTGTTACCTCCCTCACACTGCTGTTACCTCCCTCACTCTGATGTTACCTCCCTCACACTGCTGTTACCTCCCTCACTCTGATGTTACCTCCCTCACTCTGATGTTACCTCCCTCACACTGCTGTTACCTCCCTCACACTGCTGTTACCTCCCTCACTCTGATGTTACCTCCCTCACACTGCTGTTACCTCCCTCACACTGCTGTTACCTCCCTCACTCTGATGTTACCTCCCTCACACTGCTGTTACCTCCCTCACTCTGATGTTACCTCCCTCACTCTGATGTTACCTCCCTCACACTGCTGTTACCTCCCTCACACTGCTGTTACCTCCCTCACACTGCTGTTACCTCCCTCACACTGCTGTTACCTCCCTCACACTGCTGTTACCTCCCTCACTCTGATGTTACCTCCCTCACACTGCTGTTACCTCCCTCACACTGCTGTTACCTCCCTCACACTGCTGTTACCTCCCTCACACTGCTGTTACCTCCCTCACACTGCTGTTACCTCCCTCACACTGCTGTTACCTCCCTCACACTGCTGTTACCTCCCTCACACTGCTGTTACCTCCCTCACACTGCTGTTACCTCCCTCACACTGCTGTTACCTCCCTCACACTGCTGTTACCTCCCTCACTCTGATGTTACCTCCCTCACACTGCTGTTACCTCCCTCACACTGCTGTTACCTCCCTCACACTGCTGTTACCTCCCTCACACTGCTGTTACCTCCCTCACACTGCTGTTACCTCCCTCACTCTGCTGTTACCTCCCTCACACTGCTGTTACCTCCCTCACACTGCTGTTACCTCCCTCACACTGCTGTTACCTCCCTCACACTGCTGTTACCTCCCTCACACTGCTGTTACCTCCCTCACACTGCTGTTACCTCCCTCACACTGCTGTTACCTCCCTCACACTGCTGTTACCTCCCTCACACTGCTGTTACCTCCCTCACACTGCTGTTACCTCCCTCACACTGCTGTTACCTCCCTCACACTGCTGTTACCTCCCTCACACTGCTGTTACCTCCCTCACACTGCTGTTACCTCCCTCACACTGCTGTTACCTCCCTCACACTGATGTTACCTCCCTCACACTGCTGTTACCTCCCTCACACTGCTGTTACCTCCCTCACTCTGCTGTTACCTCCCTCACACTGCTGTTACCTCCCTCACACTGCTGTTACCTCCCTCACACTGCTGTTACCTCCCTCACACTGCTGTTACCTCCCTGCACTGCTGTTACTGCTGGTACCTCCCTCACACTGCTGTTACCTCCCTCACACTGCTGTTACCTCCCTCACTCTGCTGTTACCTCCCTCACACTGCTGTTACCTCCCTCACACTGCTGTTACCTCCCTCACACTGCTGTTACCTCCCTCACACTGCTGTTACCTCCCTCACACTGCTGTTACCTCCCTCACACTGCTGTTACCTCCCTCACACTGCTGTTACCTCCCTCACTCTGCTGTTACCTCCCTCACACTGCTGTTACCTCCCTCACTCTGATGTTACCTCCCTCACTCTGATGTTACCTCCCTCACTCTGATGTTACCTCCCTCACTCTGATGTTACCTCCCTCACTCTGATGTTACCTCCCTCACTCTGATGTTACCTCCCTCACTCTGATGTTACCTCCCTCACTCTGATGTTACCTCCCTCACTCTGATGTTACCTCCCTCACTCTGATGTTACCTCCCTCACTCTGATGTTACCTCCCTCACTCTGATGTTACCTCCCTCACTCTGATGTTACCTCCCTCACTCTGATGTTACCTCCCTCACTCTGATGTTACCTCCCTCACACTGCTGTTACCTCCCTCACTCTGATGTTACCTCCCTCACTCTGATGTTACCTCCCTCACTCTGATGTTACCTCCCTCACACTGCTGTTACCTCCCTCACTCTGATGTTACCTCCCTCACTCTGATGTTACCTCCCTCACTCTGATGTTACCTCCCTCACTCTGATGTTACCTCCCTCACTCTGATGTTACCTCCCTCACTCTGATGTTGCCTCCCTCACTCTGATGTTACCTCCCTCACTCTGATGTTACCTCCCTCATACTGCTGTTACCTCCCTCACTCTGATGTTACCTCCCTCACTCTGATGTTACCTCCCTCACACTGCTGTTACCTCCCTCACTCTGATGTTACCTCCCTCACTCTGATGTTACCTCCCTCACTCTGATGTTACCTCCCTCACTCTGATGTTACCTCCCTCACTCTGATGTTACCTCCCTCACTCTGATGTTACCTCCCTCACTCTGATGTTACCTCCCTCACACTGCTGTTACCTCCCTCACTCTGATGTTACCTCCCTCACTCTGATGTTACCTCCCTCACACTGCTGTTACCTCCCTCACTCTGATGTTACCTCCCTCACACTGATGTTACCTCCCTCACACTGATGTTACCTCCCTCACACTGCTGTTACCTCCCTCACACTGCTGTTACCTCCCTCACACTGCTGTTACCTCCCTCACTCTGATGTTACCTCCCTCACACTGATGTTAACTCCCTCACACTGCTGTTACCTCCCTCACTCTGATGTTACCTCCCTCACACTGCTGTTACCTCCCTCACACTGCTGTTACCTCCCTCACACTGCTGTTACCTCCCTCACACTTCTGTTACCTCCCTCACTCTGATGTTACCTCCTCACACTGATGTTACCTCCCTCACACTGCTGTTACCTCCCTCACTCTGATGTTACCTCCCTCACTCTGATGTTGCCTCCCTCACTCTGATGTTACCTCCCTCACTCTGATGTTACCTCCCTCATACTGCTGTTACCTCCCTCACTCTGATGTTACCTCCCTCACTCTGATGTTACCTCCCTCACACTGCTGTTACCTCCCTCACTCTGATGTTACCTCCCTCACTCTGATGTTACCTCCCTCACTCTGATGTTACCTCCCTCACTCTGATGTTACCTCCCTCACTCTGATGTTACCTCCCTCACTCTGATGTTACCTCCCTCACTCTGATGTTACCTCCCTCACACTGCTGTTACCTCCCTCACTCTGATGTTACCTCCCTCACTCTGATGTTACCTCCCTCACACTGCTGTTACCTCCCTCACTCTGATGTTACCTCCCTCACTCTGATGTTACCTCCCTCACACTGCTGTTACCTCCCTCACTCTGATGTTACCTCCCTCACTCTGATGTTACCTCCCTCACTCTGATGTTACCTCCCTCACACTGCTGTTACCTCCCTCACACTACTGTTACCTCCCTCACTCTGATGTTACCTCCCTCACACTGCTGTTACCTCCCTCACTCTGATGTTACCTCCCTCACACTGATGTTACCTCCCTCACACTGCTGTTACCTCCCTCACACTGCTGTTACCTCCCTCACACTGATGTTACCTCCCTCACACTGCTGTTACCTCCCTCACACTGCTGTTACCTCCCTCACACTGCTGTTACCTCCCTCACACTGCTGTTACCTCCCTCACACTGCTGTTACCTCCCTCACACTGCTGTTACCTCCCTCACACTGCTGTTACCTCCCTCACACTGCTGTTACCTCCCTCACACTGCTGTTACCTCCCTCACACTGCTGTTACCTCCCTCACACTGCTGTTACCTCCCTCACACTGCTGTTACCTCCCTCACACTGCTGTTACCTCCCTCACACTGCTGTTACCTCCCTCACACTGCTGTTACCTCCCTCACACTGCTGTTACCTCCCTCACACTGCTGTTACCTCCCTCACACTGCTGTTACCTCCCTCACACTGCTGTTACCTCCCTCACACTGCTGTTACCTCCCTCACACTGCTGTTACCTCCCTCACACTGCTGTTACCTCCCTCACTCTGACCTCCCTCACACTGCTGTTACCTCCCTCACACTGCTGTTACCTCCCTCACTCTGATGTTACCTCCCTCACACTGCTGTTACCTCCCTCACACTGCTGTTACCTCCCTCACACTGCTGTTACCTCCCTCACTCTGATGTTACCTCCCTCACACTGCTGTTACCTCCCTCACACTGCTGTTACCTCCCTCACTCTGATGTTACCTCCCTCACACTGCTGTTACCTCCCTCACTCTGATGTTACCTCCCTCACACTGCTGTTACCTCCCTCACTCTGATGTTACCTCCCTCACACTGATGTTATCTCCCTCACACTGCGGTTACCTCCCTCACACTGCTGTTACCTCCCTCACACTGCTGTTACCTCCCTCACACTGCTGTTACCTCCCTCACACTGCTGTTACCTCCCTCACACTGCTGTTACCTCCCTCACACTGCTGTTACCTCCCTCACACTGCTGTTACCTCCCTCACACTGCTGTTACCTCCCTCACACTGCTGTTACCTCCCTCACACTGCTGTTACCTCCCTCACACTGCTGTTACCTCCCTCACACTGCTGTTACCTCCCTCACACTGCTGTTACCTCCCTCACACTGCTGTTACCTCCCTCACACTGCTGTTACCTCCCTCACACTGCTGTTACCTCCCTCACACTACTGTTACCTCCCTCACACTGCTGTTACCTCCCACTGCACCTCCCTGCTGTTACCTCCCTCACACTGCTGTTACCTCCCTCACACTGCTGTTACCTCCCTCACACTGCTGTTACCTCCCTCACACTGCTGTTACCTCCCTCACACTGCTGTTACCTCCCTCACACTGCTGTTACCTCCCTCACACTGCTGTTACCTCCCTCACACTGCTGTTACCTCCCTCACACTGCTGTTACCTCCCTCACACTGCTGTTACCTCCCTCACACTGCTGTTACCTCCCTCACACTGCTGTTACCTCCCTCACACTGCTGTTACCTCCCTCACACTGCTGTTACCTCCCTCACACTGCTGTTACCTCCCTCACACTGCTGTTACCTCCCTCACACTGCTGTTACCTCCCTCACACTGCTGTTACCTCCCTCACACTGCTGTTACCTCCCTCACACTGCTGTTACCTCCCTCACACTGCTGTTACCTCCCTCACACTGCTGTTACCTCCCTCACACTGCTGTTACCTCCCTCACACTGCTGTTACCTCCCTCACACTGCTGTTACCTCCCTCACACTGCTGTTACCTCCCTCACACTGCTGTTACCTCCCTCACACTGCTGTTACCTCCCTCACACTGCTGTTACCTCCCTCACACTGCTGTTACCTCCCTCACACTGCTGTTACCTCCCTCACACTGCTGTTACCTCCCTCACACTGCTGTTACCTCCCTCACACTGCTGTTACCTCCCTCACACTGCTGTTACCTCCCTCACACTGCTGTTACCTCCCTCACACTGCTGTTACCTCCCTCACACTGCTGTTACCTCCCTCACACTGCTGTTACCTCCCTCACACTGCTGTTACCTCCCTCACACTGCTGTTACCTCCCTCACACTGCTGTTACCTCCCTCACACTGCTGTTACCTCCCTCACACTGCTGTTACCTCCCTCACACTGCTGTTACCTCCCTCACACTGCTGTTACCTCCCTCACACTGCTGTTACCTCCCTCACACTGCTGTTACCTCCCTCACACTGCTGTTACCTCCCTCACACTGCTGTTACCTCCCTCACACTGCTGTTACCTCCCTCACTCTGATGTTACCTCCCTCACACTGCTGTTACCTCCCTCACTCTGATGTTACCTCCCTCACACTGCTGTTACCTCCCTCACTCTGATGTTACCTCCCTCACACTGCTGTTACCTCCCTCACTCTGATGTTACCTCCCTCACACTGCTGTTACCTCCCTCACTCTGATGTTACCTCCCTCACACTGCTGTTACCTCCCTCACTCTGATGTTACCTCCCTCACTCTGATGTTACCTCCCTCACTCTGATGTTACCTCCCTCACTCTGATGTTACCTCCCTCACTCTGATGTTACCTCCCTCACTCTGATGTTACCTCCCTCACTCTGATGTTACCTCCCTCACTCTGATGTTACCTCCCTCACTCTGATGTTACCTCCCTCACTCTGATGTTACCTCCCTCACTCTGATGTTACCTCCCTCACTCTGATGTTACCTCCCTCACTCTGATGTTACCTCCCTCACTCTGATGTTACCTCCCTCACACTGCTGTTACCTCCCTCACTCTGATGTTACCTCCCTCACTCTGATGTTACCTCCCTCACTCTGATGTTACCTCCCTCACACTGATGTTACCTCCCTCACTCTGATGTTACCTCCCTCACTCTGATGTTACCTCCCTCACTCTGATGTTACCTCCCTCACTCTGATGTTACCTCCCTCACTCTGATGTTACCTCCCTCACTCTGATGTTGCTCTGATGTTACCTCCCTCACTCTGATGTTACCTCCCTCACTCTGATGTTACCTCTCTCACTCTGACTGCTGTTACCTCCCTCACTCTGATGTTACCTCCCTCACTCTGATGTTACCTCCCTCACACTGCTGTTACCTCCCTCACTCTGATGTTACCTCCCTCACTCTGATGTTACCTCCCTCACTCTGATGTTACCTCCCTCACTCTGATGTTACCTCCCTCACCTCTGATGTTACCTCCCTCACTCTGATGTTACCTCCCTCACACTGCTGTTACCTCCCTCACTCTGATGTTACCTCCCTCACTCTGATGTTACCTCCCTCACACTGCTGTTACCTCCCTCACTCTGATGTTACCTCCCTCACACTGATGTTACCTCCCTCACACTGCTGTTACCTCCCTCACACTGCTGTTACCTCCCTCACACTGCTGTTACCTCCCTCACACTGCTGTTACCTCCCTCACTCTGATCCCTCACACTGCTGTTACCTCCCTCACACTGCTGTTACCTCCCTCACACTGCTGTTACCTCCCTCACACTGCTGTTACCTCCCTCACACTGCTGTTACCTCCCTCACACTGTTGTTACCTCCCTCACACTGCTGTTACCTCCCTCACACTGCTGTTACCTCCCTCACTCTGATGTTACCTCCTCACACTGATGTTACCTCCCTCACACTGCTGTTACCTCCCTCACTCTGATGTTTCCTCCCTCACTCTGATGTTGCCTCCCTCACTCTGATGTTACCTCCCTCACTCTGATGTTACCTCCCTCATACTGCTGTTACCTCCCTCACTCTGATGTTACCTCCCTCACTCTGATGTTACCTCCCTCACACTGCTGTTACCTTCCTCACTGTGATGTTACCTCCCTCACTCTGATGTTACCTCCCTCACTCTGATGTTACCTCCCTCACTCTGATGTTACCTCCCTCACTCTGATGTTACCTCCCTCACTCTGATGTTACCTCCCTCACTCTGATGTTACCTCCCTCACACTGCTGTTACCTCCCTCACACTGATGTTACCTCCCTCACTCTGATGTTACCTCCCTCACACTGCTGTTACCTCCCTCACACTGCTGTTACCTCCCTCACTCTGATGTTACCTCCCTCACACTGCTGTTACCTCCCTCACTCTGATGTTACCTCCCTCACTCTGATGTTACCTCCCTCACTCTGCTGTTACCTCCCTCACACTGCTGTTACCTCCCTCACACTGCTGTTACCTCCCTCACTCTGATGTTACCTCCCTCACACTGCTGTTACCTCCCTCACTCTGATGTTACCTCCCTCACTCTGATGTTACCTCCCTCACTCTGATGTTGCCTCCCTCACTCTGATGTTACCTCCCTCACTCTGATGTTACCTCCCTCACACTGATGTTACCTCCCTCACACTGCTGTTATCTCCCTCACTCTGATGTTACCTCCCTCACACTGCTGTTACCTCCCTCACACTTCTGTTACCTCCCTCACTCTGATGTTACCTCCCTAACACTGATGTTACCTCCCTCACACTGCTGTTACCTCCCTCACTCTGATGTTACCTCCCTCACACTGCTGTTACCTCCCTCACACTGCTGTTACCTCCCTCACACTGCTGTTACCTCCCTCACACTGATGTTACCTCCCTCACACTGCTGTTACCTCCCTCACACTGCTGTTACCTCCCTCACACTGATGTTACCTCCCTCACACTGCTGTTACCTCCCTCACACTGCTGTTACCTCCCTCACACTGCTGTTACCTCCCTCACACTGCTGTTACCTCCCTCACACTGCTGTTACCTCCCTCACACTGCTGTTACCTCCCTCACACTGCTGTTACCTCCCTCACACTGCTGTTACCTCCCTCACACTGCTGTTACCTCCCTCACACTGCTGTTACCTCCCTCACACTGCTGTTACCTCCCTCACACTGCTGTTACCTCCCTCACACTGCTGTTACCTCCCTCACACTGCTGTTACCTCCCTCACACTGCTGTTACCTCCCTCACACTGCTGTTACCTCCCTCACACTGCTGTTACCTCCCTCACACTGCTGTTACCTCCCTCACACTGCTGTTACCTCCCTCACACTGCTGTTACCTCCCTCACACTGCTGTTACCTCCCTCACACTGCTGTTACCTCCCTCACACTGCTGTTACCTCACTCACACTGATGTTACCTCCCTCACACTGCTGTTACCTCCCTCACACTGCTGTTACCTCCCTCACTCTGATGTTACCTCCCTCACACTGCTGTTACTTCCCTCACTCTGATGTTACCTCCCTCACACTGCTGTTACCTCCCTCACTCTGATGTTACCTCCCTCACTCTGATGTTACCTCCCTCACACTGCTGTTACCTCCCTCACACTGCTGTTACCTCCCTCACACTGCTGTTACCTCCCTCACTCTGATGTTACCTCCCTCACACTGCTGTTACCTCCCTCACACTGCTGTTACCTCCCTCACTCTGATGTTACCTCCCTCACACTGCTGTTACCTCCCTCACACTGCTGTTACCTCCCTCACACTGCTGTTACTTCCCTCACTCTGATGTTACCTCCCTCACACTGCTGTTACCTCCCTCACTCTGATGTTACCTCCCTCACTCTGATGTTACCTCCCTCACACTGCTGTTACCTCCCTCACACTGCTGTTACCTCCCTCACACTGATGTTACCTCCCTCACACTGCTGTTACCTCCCTCACACTGCTGTTACCTCCCTCACACTGCTGTTACCTCCCTCACACTGCTGTTACCTCCCTCACACTGCTGTTACCTCCCTCACACTGCTGTTACCTCCCTCACACTGCTGTTACCTCCCTCACACTGCTGTTACCTCCCTCACACTGCTGTTACCTCCCTCACACTGCTGTTACCTCCCTCACACTGCTGTTACCTCCCTCACACTGCTGTTACCTCCCTCACACTGCTGTTACCTCCCTCACACTGCTGTTACCTCCCTCACACTGCTGTTACCTCCCTCACACTGCTGTTACCTCCCTCACACTGCTGTTACCTCCCTCACACTGCTGTTACCTCCCTCACACTGCTGTTACCTCCCTCACACTGCTGTTACCTCCCTCACACTGCTGTTACCTCCCTCACACTGCTGTTACCTCCCTCACACTGCTGTTACCTCCCTCACACTGCTGTTACCTCCCTCACACTGCTGTTACCTCCCTCACACTGCTGTTACCTCCCTCACACTGCTGTTACCTCCCTCACACTGCTGTTACCTCCCTCACACTGCTGTTACCTCCCTCACACTGCTGTTACCTCCCTCACACTGCTGTTACCTCCCTCACACTGCTGTTACCTCCCTCACACTGCTGTTACCTCCCTCACACTGCTGTTACCTCCCTCACACTGGTGTTACCTCCCTCACACTGCTGTTACCTCCCTCACACACTGCTGTTACCTCCCTCACACTGCTGTTACCTCCCTCACACCTCCCTCACTCTGATGTTACCTCCCTCACACTGCTGTTACCTCCCTCACACTGCTGTTACCTCCCTCACTCTGATGTTACCTCCATCACACTGCTGTTACCTCCCTCACACTGCTGTTACCTGCTGTTAGCTCCCTCCCACTCCTGTTACCTCCCTCACACTGATGTTACCTCCCTCACACTGCTGTTACCTCCCTCACACTGCTGTTACCTACCTCACACTGCTGTTACCTCCCTCACACTGCTGTTACCTACCTCACACTGCTGTTACCTACCTCACACTGCTGTTACCTCCCTCACACTGCTGTTACCTCCCTCACACTGCTGTTACCTCCCTCACACTGCTGTTACCTCCCTCACACTGCTGTTACCTCCCTCACACTGCTGTTACCTCCCTCACACTGCTGTTACCTCCCTCACACTGCTGTTACCTCCCTCACACTGCTGTTACCTCCCTCACACTGCTGTTACCTCCCTCACACTGCTGTTACCTCCCTCACACTGCTGTTACCTCCCTCACACTGCTGTTACCTCCCTCACACTGCTGTTACCTCCCTCACACTGCTGTTACCTCCCTCACACTGCTGTTACCTCCCTCACACTGCTGTTACCTCCCTCACACTGCTGTTACCTCCCTCACACTGCTGTTACCTCCCTCACACTGCTGTTACCTCCCTCACACTGCTGTTACCTCCCTCACACTGCTGTTACCTCCCTCACACTGCTGTTACCTCCCTCACACTGCTGTTACCTCCCTCACACTGCTGTTACCTCCCTCACACTGCTGTTACCTCCCTCACACTGCTGTTACCTCCCTCACACTGCTGTTACCTCCCTCACACTGCTGTTACCTCCCTCACACTGCTGTTACCTCCCTCACACTGCTGTTACCTCCCTCACACTGCTGTTACCTCCCTCACACTGCTGTTACCTCCCTCACACTGCTGTTACCTCCCTCACACTGCTGTTACCTTGTTACCTCCCTCACACTGCTGTTACCTCCCTCACACTGCTGTTACCTCCCTCACACTGCTGTTACCTCCCTCACACTGCTGTTACCTCCCTCACACTGCTGTTACCTCCCTCACACTGCTGTTACCTCCCTCACACTGCTGTTACCTCCCTCACACTGCTGTTACCTCCCTCACACTGCTGTTACCTCCCTCACACTGCTGTTACCTCCCTCACACTGCTGTTACCTCCCTCACACTGCTGTTACCTCCCTCACACTGCTGTTACCTCCCTCACACTGTTACCTCCCTCACACTGCTGTTACCTCCCTCACACTGCTGTTACCTCCCTCACACTGCTGTTACCTCCCTCACACTGCTGTTACCTCCCTCACACTGCTGTTACCTCCCTCACACTGCTGTTACCTCCCTCACACTGCTGTTACCTCCCTCACACTGCTGTTACCTCCCTCACACTGCTGTTACCTCCCTCACACTGCTGTTACCTCCCTCACACTGCTGTTACCTCCCTCACACTGCTGTTACCTCCCTCACACTGCTGTTACCTCCCTCACACTGCTGTTACCTCCCTCACACTGCTGTTACCTCCCTCACACTGCTGTTACCTCCCTGCTGTTACCTCCCTCACACTGCTGTTACCTGCTGTTACCTCCCTCACACTGCTGTTACCTACCTCACACTGCTGTTACCTACCTCACACTGCTGTTACCTACCTCACACTGCTGTTACCTACCTCACACTGCTGTTACCTACCTCACACTGCTGTTACCTACCTCACACTGCTGTTACCTACCTCACACTGCTGTTACCTCCCTCACACTGCTGTTACCTCCCTCACACTGCTGTTACCTCCCTCACACTGCTGTTACCTCCCTCACACTACTGTTACCTCCCTCACACTGCTGTTACCTCCCTCACACTGCTGTTACCTCCCTCACACTGCTGTTACCTCCCTCACACTGCTGTTACCTCCCTCACACTGCTGTTACCTCCCTCACACTGCTGTTACCTCCCTCACACTGCTGTTACCTCCCTCACACTGCTGTTACCTCCCTCACACTGCTGTTACCTCCCTCACACTGCTGTTACCTCCCTCACACTGCTGTTACCTCCCTCACACTGCTGTTACCTCCCTCACACTGCTGTTACCTCCCTCACACTGCTGTTACCTCCCTCACACTGCTGTTACCTCCCTCACACTGCTGTTACCTCCCTCACACTGCTGTTACCTCCCTCACACTGCTGTTACCTCCCTCACACTGCTGTTACCTCCCTCACACTGCGGTTACCTGTGTACCTCCCTCACACTGCTGTTACCTCCCTCACACTGCTGTTACCTCCCTCACACTGCTGTTACCTCCCTCACACTGCTGTTACCTCCCTCACACTGCTGTTACCTCCCTCACACTGCTGTTACCTCCCTCACACTGCTGTTACCTCCCTCACACTGCTGTTACCTCCCTCACACTGCTGTTACCTCCCTCACACTGCTGTTACCTCCCTCACACTGCTGTTACCTCCCTCACACTGCTGTTACCTCCCTCACACTGCTGTTACCTCCCTCACACTGCTGTTACCTCCCTCACACTGCTCTCAACTAACTCAACTCATTTTCATGTTCTTCACAAAGGTCTTATTTACATCCGCTTCATTTTGTACAACACAACTGTTCTCGCTGTACTATGTGTTAGTTATCCTCCTGGCTATCATGTTTGTTAATCATCTTCATGGCTATCATGTTTGTTAATCATCTTCCTAGCTATCATGTTTGTTAATCATCTTCCTGGCTATCATGTTTGTTAATCATCTTCCTAGCTATCATGTTTGTTAATCATCTTCCTGCTATCATGTTTGTTAATCATCTTCCTGGCTATCATGTTTGTTAATCATCTTCCTGGCTATCATGTTTGTTAATCATCTTCCTGGCTATCATGTTTGTTAATCATCTTCCTGGCTATCATGTTTGTTAATCATCTTCCTGGCTATCATGTTTGTTAATCATCTTCCTGGCTATCATGTTTGTTAATCATCTTCCTGGCTATCATGTTTGTTAATCATCTTCCTGGCTATCATGTTTGTTAATCATCTT
>NW_027198639.1:0-2500 GCF_038502225.1 Cherax quadricarinatus | reverse complement strand
TACACTGGCAGCAAAATGTCCTACAAGAAAGGATATTATGAAGAAAACACAAGATGCAGCAAAGAAAAAATCTATGTCGTGCCTAATAGGCAGAACTTGCGATCTTGGCTTAAATAGCAATGCTCATCTTGCCATATAGGACAAGCGAAAATTTGTGTATGCAATAATTTCGCCAAAATCATTTTGAACCTAACGAAAAAAATATATTTCACTGTGTTTGTTTAGTATTAAATTATTGTAAAGAAATCTAGAATATATTTAGTTGGGTTAGGCTAAAATAAATTGTTCTTGTTATAATAAGGTTAGGTAAGTTTTGTAAGATTCTTTTGGTGCAAAATTAAAAATTTTTACATTAACATTAATCAAAAAAATATATCTTTAAACGTATAAGAGAAAATTTTAGAAAGGACTTAATTTTAAATGAGTTCTTGCTAATTGACCAGTTTTACATATTCGGCACGACATATATATATATATATTATATATATATATATATATATATATATATATATATATATATATATATATATATATATATATATATATATGTGTGTGTGTGTGTGTGTGTGTGTGTGTGTGTGTGTGTGTTTCTCAGAACAGGCGAAATATTCACAAATACTAATCTCTGGTCGATGGAGACCCGAACCTACGAAACTTGGGATAAGATACGCCGTGCTATAACCACTCATCCACACTGGTCCAGTGCCTGGGCGCACAGGTATTGGATCTGCAGATGATTCTGTGCTTATGGGAGATTCTAAAGAAAAATTGCAAAGGGTAGTGGATGAGTTTGGGAGTGTGTTTAAAGGTAGAAAGTTGAAAGTGTACATAGAAAAGAGTAAGGTGATGAGGATTTCAAATGATTTAGATAAGCAAAAATTTTGTATCACATTGGAGAGGAGGAGTATGGAAGAAGTGAATGTTTTCAGACATTTGGGAGTTGACGTGTCAGCGGATGGATTTATGAAGGATGAGGTTAATCATAGAATTGATGAAGGAAAAAAGGTGAGTGGTGCATTGAGGTATATATGGAGACAAAAAATGTTATCTAAGGAGGCAAAGAAGGAAATGTATGAAAGTATAGTAGTACCAACGCTCTTATATGTGTGTGAAGCTTGGGTTGTAAATGCTGCAGCAAGGAGGCGGTTGGAGGCAGTGGAGATTTTTTGTCTAAGGGCAATGTGTGGTGTAAATATTATGCAGAAAATTCGGAGTGTGGAAATTAGGAGAAGGTGTGGAGTTTATAAAAGTATTAGTCAGAGGGCTGAAGAGGGTTTGTTGAGGTGGTTTGGTTATTTAGAGAGAATGGATCAAAGTAGAATGACATGGAGAGAGTATAAATCTGTAGAGGAAGGAAGGCTGGTTTGGGGTCGTCCTCGAGAAGGTTGAAGGGAGGGGGTAAAGGAGGCTTTATGGGCGAGGGGCTTGGACTTCCAGCAAGCGTTCGAGAGCGTGTTAGATAGGAGTGAATTGAGACGAATGGTTTTTGAGACCTGACGATCTGTTGGAGTGTGAGCAGGGTAATATTTAGTGAAGGTATTCAGGGAAACCGGTTATTTTATATAGTCGGACTTGAGTCCTGGAAATGGGAAGTACAGGGATTTGGGATATTGGCAGTTTGGAGGGATATATTGTGTATTTTTATACGTATATACTTCTAAACTGTTGTATTCTGAGCACCTCTGCAATTATATGCGAGGTGAAAGTGTTGCATGATGATGAAAGTTTTTTCTTTCTTTTTGGGTCACTCTGCCTCGGTGGGAGACGGCCGACTTGTTAAATAAATATTATATAATATAATATATATATATATATATATATATATATATATATATATATATATATATATATATATATATATATATATATATATATATATATATATATATATAATATATATATATATATATATATATATATATATATATATATATATATATATATATATATATATATATATATGTATATATATATATATATATAGGACCACAACAGCGCCACTATCACATCAGCGAAGAAAATGATAGGATAGATAATGAGAACGTTCAAAACAAGAGATGACAATGATGATTAACCAAACCATACCCCGGCCGTGATTGAACCCGCGGTCAGAGAGTCTCAAAACTCCAGACCGTCGCGTTAGCCACTAGACCAGCTAGCCACAATAAGATTCGTCCAACTAGGTATATTTCTACACCATAGGAAGGTTAGCACAGGCACCACTGTGACCACAAATGCAAGTTTTTACAGACTTGCATTTGTGGTCACAGTGGTGCCTGTGCTAACCTTCCTATGGTGTAGAAATATACCTAGTTGGACGAATCTTATTGTGGCTAGCTGGTCTAGTGGCTAACGCGACGGTCTGGAGTTTTGAGACTCTCTGACCGCGGGTTCAATCCCGGCCGGGGAATGGTTTGTTTGCAATCGTGTCATTACGATTTCGTGAGTCACAATGATGATTGTTTTTTAAATCACTTGTTCTCTCTAGGCTGGAATACTG
>NW_027198638.1:0-41663 GCF_038502225.1 Cherax quadricarinatus | reverse complement strand
TTCTTTCTTTATTTTTCATAAAATAACAATAAGAAAGAAGTGCCATCAACATGGAGTCTTTGTTCCAGGACCCCTCTCCTAGTCCCAGGTGCCTTTTTGTTACTGCATCCTGTTTTGACCCGAGTTCATTACTGGACTATTCTCCAGACTTTTCTCATACCCCTGTACCTTCTGCTGGTAACACTTCATCACCTGCTCCAGATGCCGAGGCTCCGCCTGTTTCTTCTAGTGCCTCTGCCCCCTGCACGTCCTTAACTATGCATCCGGCAAATATGGTGCGACGATTTCCAGATTGCCCACCTGCCTCAGGTCAGGCCGCCCAAGGTCCTATGCCTAAACATTCCAGACCATTTGCTGACGATGGTCCTTCAATTTCTGATCATTCCATCCAGAAATGCCATACATGACATCCGCTCCGTTTACACACCATGTTCACGAGTACACAGTGGACCAAATTCTTTTCCTTGCAAACGACGTCTGAAACTGATTATCTGTCAGACCACAATATCAATTAAACTCTTTTACGACATGTTGGCCAAAATATATCTTTTCACTCTTCAGAGTGGTGAGTGTATCGTTATAGTTCAGAAGGCTGGCCAGATTCATGATCTTTCTTATCTTACTTCCACTGAGAACGTTCCTTTCATAGTTCACAGGCATGCTACTCTCAATTCTTACAGTGGTACAGTGGTTTTTACTACGTTCCATTGTACAGTGTGATTATTTGTCTTGCAGAGACGATATTTTAGAGCACTTAGCCCTTTAGGACCTTCCGATTCTCAAAGCAGATACATTTGTCCTGACTGCTAGCGGGTGGAGGCACTTTCCCACTAACATCTCAAGCTTAACCTTTGACTGTCGTGAACTCCCGTCCTCCATTTATATTGCGGGACATTGCCTAGGGGTCCGTAAAGTGGTCCCTACGTTCCAACAGTGTAAAAATTGTTGTTCTCTGGAGCCATGGATAATGAGATACATCTTGCAGTGTTCCCCCTACGTGTCTTAATTTCAACGAAACTCACCTTTTTTTTTCCTGCCGATGTCAGGTCTATCTTAATGAACGTGTAATCCGTTGTCTTAAGGAGAGCAAATGGCTATCTCTTGGCTCTGCCTTCAGGGGAATTATCCTCGTGTTGTTTGTTCACGAGTTGCTAGAAGAACTCCAATCTTGGTGGAAACCCCCGCCTACCAGCACTTCCAGTGCCGTGTCTTCTGGGGTCAGGCCCGTTTCTAATTCTTTTGTGGTTTCACCCTCTGACACTCTTACCTCCTTTCCTCTACTTCTTCATCTTCTTGCCCGCTGGTTTCTCGGCCTGAAAGGCCTTACACGCCTGTACCTGGAGTATAACTCAAGACGGTTTTGGGGGTCAGCGCTCCGGCGGCTCGATCTGAGACGAGATCTTGTGGTGGATCACCATCTGATCAACCATGCTGTTACTGCTGGCTGCACGCAAACTGACGTACGAACTACAGCCCGGCTGATCAGATACTGACTTTGGGTGCCTGTCCAGTGCCTTCTTGAAGACAGCCAGAGGTCTGTTGGTAATCCCCCTTATGTACGCTGGGAGGCAGTTGAACAATCTTGGGCCCCTGACACTTACTGTGTTGTCTCTTAGTGTATTCGTGGCGCCCCTGCTTTTCATTGGGGGAATGTTGCATCTCCTGCCTAGCCTTTTGCTTTCATATTCTCGTGTGAAAGTTTGGTACCAATCCCTCTAGGATTTTCCTAGTGTATATTATCATGTATCTCTCTCGCCTGTATTCCAGAGAATACAAATCAAGGGACTTCAACTGTTCCCAGTAATTTAGGTGCCTTATCGTACTCATGTGTGCCGTGAAAGTTCTTTGTACACTCTCCAAGTCATCAATTTCGCTAGCCTTGAAGGAGCCAATTAGTGTACAGCAGTATTCCAGCCTAGAGAGAACAAGCGATTTGAAGAGAATCATCATGGGCTTGGCGTCCCTAGTTTTGAAGGTTCTCATTATCCATCCTATCATTTTCCTAGCCGATGCAGCAGATATATTGTTGTAGTCTTTGAAGGGGAGATCCTGTGATATTATCACTCCCAGGTCCTTCACATTACTTTTTTGCTCTAACATCTATCACCTGCTAAGCTGATCCTGTCTCATAAACCCAAGTCTCTTCGCATTTCTCCAATGATTACAATTCTCAAACAGTTTTACTTTTTGGCTTTGGTGCCTAGTTCTCACACCCTTTCTAACTCTCACACGAAGGTGGAGGTTCACCCCCCTCAAGTGGTCCCCTCTTCTCCTGTTTGCCCCCAGACTTCTTCCCTAGCCACCTTCCAGCCTCCTTCATCTCCTGTTCCAGCACAGGTCTCTTCTGTCACCACCAGTGCATCACTCCAGGTTCATACTCACCTCCCCTCTCAAACCTATTTGGTTCCCTCTATAGTCTCCCAAATCTCTACTCGCTCTCCCTCACCTGTCTCTGAAGTCATAACATCAACATCTCTGACTATATGCAACCACCAACCCCAATCGCCGTGTGCCGTGTCGCCGTGCCGCCGTGTTCTCTCGTGTCTCTCTTGCGTGCTAAAACTTTAAACTGTGCCAGTGAACTTATAAGATATAACCCTTCAGCGCTTGGAACCAGTCTAGCAGAAAATAATATCTACTGAGTCAAAAAAGGAGAATCAGTGTACAATAACAACGTTGAGCCATACTCTCAGATGGGAACTTTAGGCCTAGCGTGCAGTGAAAATAATATTAGAACTTTTTTGTCAGAGGAAAGATAGTCTCCCTGATAATAGTGTGTTATACATAGTGTTGTAGTGTGTACCACAGTGGTACCCTAGTACATGAATAATAAATGAAAAGGTGAAATTTAAAACTGAAGTGTTAGGCCCAAAGAGGCAGGTTGATGTTGTAGACAGTTACCAGCAGTCGTCAGAACCTCCCACGCAGGTCTGCTAGTGTACCTGACCTATAATTAGTAATTCCAGGGAGTAAAACATTCCTGTTGAAATACAAAGAGGTGCAAAATCTCGAGAAAATATGAAAAGTGTACAGTTTTGTAGAAATATGATAAACAGTGTATAGTTGTTAGTACTTATTGTGATGGAGTGACGTATACAGTGTGTGGTAAACCTGTAGTTAGCAGCAGTCGCAATATACACAACAAAATCATTATTCCTCCAGTAATCTTCTTATACTGAAGCCATCAGCGCCCAAACACGCAAGTTATACTTTCTGTATCAAACTGAACACATATTAGTCTGTTTAATTTTTTTTTCCAGTAGTCCTTTTCATGAGCTAGTTCAAAATCACCCAGTGAGCCTAATCCAGATCTGCCCGGATTCATCCAACAACTGGATTCAAATGGATTCGATGATAACAATGTATCCTCTGACTGGTTTCACTAACTGACGGGGCTCTACGCTCCCTATCAAACACTCAAACAGTAACTACAACAAGTACTTACAATACAGATAGACAGATCTACTGTTAAGGTGCTTATTAGATAAAAGATATACAGTGATCCACTAACTGGATTCGGGCAGATTCAAACGGTTTTGTTGGAAATAAAGCCAAATCAGATGAACTGTTATAAAAAATTAAATACTTCGGGGAATTATAGACTAGCTAGCTAGGAGAGTTGTCTAGTATTGTAAGACGACCACCACCATGAAGACCTGTGTAGTCTGCAGAAAGGGTAAGGGACGAAGTCAAGCCCAGATTGCTTGCCATATATGTGGTCAGTGGTCCCATAGTATATGCACGGATTTTAAACCAGTGACCACACTTGACATAAGAACATAAGAACATAAGAATGGAGGAACACTGCAAAAGGCCTACTGGCCCATACAAGGCGGGTCCTTATCAAAACGACCTCTACCCAAAGCAACCCAAAAATTAACTCCCGTACCCAATGACACCAATCAAACCCAGCCCCTCCCACTCATATATTTGTTCAGTCTCTTAAAGCTATCCAAGGTCCTAGCCTCTATCACCCTACTGGGAAGACTGTTCCACGCATCCACAACTCTGTTAGAAAAGCAGTACTTACCTATGTCTTTTCTAAATCTAAATTTATCCAAATTAAATCCATTATTTCTGGTTCTTACCTGGTTCGACACCCACAGTACTTTATTAATATCTCCTTTGTTTATGCCCGTCAACCACTTATACACTTCAATGATATCTCCCTTCATTCTACGTCTCTCCAGAGAGTGGAGATTTAAGGCTTTAAGTCTATCTTCATACGGGAAATTCCTTACACAGTAAATAATTTTAGTCATTCTTCTCTGTATGTTCTTTAGTGAGTCTATATCCATCCTGTAGTAAGGAGACCAAAACTGAGCAGCATAATCTAAATGAGGCCTCACTAGTGATGTACAGAGCTGTAAAATAACTTTTGGACTTCTGTTACTTATACTTCTTGAGACAAATCCAAGTATTCTGTTAGCCTTGTTGCACACACTTAGGCACTGCTATCTTGGCTTCAGATTTCAGCTTACCATGACTCAGGTTTCTGCTTACCATGACCATAAACCACAAACTCAGAGAGATGTTTTTGTGTCTGCCCAAACGAGATACACCTGTATGAGGAAATGACATCTATATTAAAAGGCAAGAACATCAATAAAACATCCTTCTTGAAAGATATGTCAGTATGGTATGACAGCTGGGAAAAAAAGATGGGTGGTAGGGACGGGGCTGTCTTGGACAGTGCTCCTGAGGGTGCTAGTGTCCTGGAGGACAGTGCTGAGGGTGCTAGTGTTGTCCTGGAGGAAAGTGCTCCAGAGGGTCCTAGTGATGTCTTAGAAGACAGTGCTCGTGAGGGTATACTGTTGTCCTGGAGGACACTGAAGACAATGTTATTCAGTCCACAAAGGTTCAAATAGAGATACTGCTGGAGATGGATCAAAATGGGATGATGCCTCAGGGAATAGTGTCGACACACTACCAGCAAAACCTGGGAAAGCACTGATGTCCATATAGGGGTAAAAGATACTGAGGAAACAGGAAAAATAAAGGTACCAGCAGCGAATGCAGCTACAATAAATCCTAGCAAACAGAAGTACAATCTATGTAAATACTATGCCTTGGGTATCTGCAGGCACATTATATCTGGTAAAACAGGTGGGATATGCACCTTTGACAATCCCAAAAAAATGCTGCACCCACATGACAACAGGAGAGTGCAACTTCCCTTCTTGTATCTTATTTCACCCAGAAATGTGTCACTCATCAATCCATAAAAGAAAATGCTAAATGCATACTGCCAGGCACATCATCTAAAGGGGAATAGAAGACACAGACCAGTCAGACTATGGGAAACAAAAGAGAGGAGCCACAACCTCTCCAGGGACAGAGGTTTTCTAGGGCCAGGAGGAAAAAATAAATGGCAAGAAATGACAATAATCCTACATCACCTGAAAACACTTTTGGAGCAGAGGCACGGACATTGGCCTCTACCCCAGAACAACAGACACTAGAGCCAGCAAATAAAACCCCCCTAAATTCCACCAATACGACATTTGTCTTTGCAAACATATAGGGTCTAAAGCCGTCAAAAAACAACAAAATCCTTTACATCAAGGGGCTGCTCATGGAGTCAAATGCAATGTTTGTAGCATTCACAGAGACCCACATAAAGGATCATTATGACAACGAAATATGGATTCCAGGTTATAACCTATTCCGAAGCGACAGACTAAACAGGCAACAAGGAGGGGGGGAGGTTGGCCTGTATGTCACAGAGTTGCTCATTTGAACAGAACTACTAAACACCTCAAATGATGTAGTTGAAGTTTTGGTGGTAAAGATCGAAAACCAAAACCTTGTCATTGTGGTAGTATACAAGCCTTCAGATGCAACTTCCCAGCAATTCCAGGAGCTGCTTGAGAAAATTGACCACTGTCCGGAAAATCTCCCAACTCCTTCCCCAAACATCTTACTAGGAGATTTCAACCTGAGAGGAGTATAGCAAACAATGTTTTAGCAGAGATCACTCCGGGAAGCAGCTCAGAAGAAAATTCACACACACACGAACTATTAAATCTCTGCAACAAATTCACCTTAAACCAGCAAATAGTAGAGCCTACAAGACTAGAAAATACGCTGGACTTCACCTTCACCAACAATGACGATCTGATACGTAATATAACTGTATCAAAAACAATTCACTCAGATCACAACATAATAAAGGTAGAGACATGTATGCACATGGCTCCGGACCAGCAAAATGTGAGCAGTCATGAAGGTCTCTTCACGAAATTCAATTTCAATAAAAAAACATACAGTGGGATCAAGTAAACCATGTCCTAAATGAAACAAGTTGGGAAGATATCGTAAACAACACGGCTCGAACATTTGCCTTGAAAAAATGAATTTAGATCTGCTCAAGACACATTCTGTTAAGAAAAGGAAAGAGAAGATGTAAACTAAAAAGAGAGAGACGTTCCCTATACAGACGAAGGCGAAGAGTCACAGAGCTGCTGAGTAAGGTCAATATATATGAAGTACGAAGGGAGGCAATAGTCAATCAATGAAATGGCAAATATCGAACTTTAGCTGAAGGAATCTTATAGGAGACAAGAATCACAGGAAGAACTAGAAGCCATAAAGGAAATTGAAAAAAAATATACTTCTTCTCTTATGCCAAAACTAAGGGAAAAACAGCATCCAGTATTGGGCCTCTGCTTAGGCGGGATGGGACATACACAGATGATAGCCAAGAAATGAGTGAGATACTAAAGTCCCAATATGACTCAGTGTTCAGCGAGCCACTGCCCACTCAAAGGGTCGACAATACAAATGAATTCTTCATGAACGAAACTCAAAATTTGGTCATCCCAAAAGTCTCGGATATTATTCTAACTCCACAAGACTTTGAAGGCAATTAATAACATGCTCATGCACTCTGCCCCAGGCCCAGACTCGTGGAACTCTGTGTTCATCAAGAATTGCAAGAAGCCCCTATCACGTGCCTTCAGCGTTTTATGGAGAGGGAGCATGGGCACAGGAGTCATCCCACACACACTAAAAACAACAGACATAGCCCCACTCCACAAAAATGGCAGTAAAGCAACTGCAAAGAACTGCAGACCGATAGCACTAACATCCCATACGTAAAAATCTTTGAGAGGGTTCTGTGAAGCAAGATCGCCAACCACCTAGACGCCCATCAATTACAAAACCCAGGGTAACACGGGTTTAGAGCAGGTCGCTCCTGCCTGTCCCAGCTACTGGACCACTATGACAAGGTCCTGGATGCTGTAGAGGATAGAAAAATACAAATGTAGTATACACAGACTTTGCAAAAGCTTTCGACAAGTGTGACCATGGCGTAATAGCACACAAAATGCAGGATAAAGGAATAACGGGAAAAGTTGGTAGATGGATCTACAACTTCCTGACAAATAGAACACAAAGAGAAATAATAAACAGAGTAAAACCCCAGGCAGCCACCGTAAAAGCTCTGTTCCACAAGACACAGTATTCACTCCCATTCTATTCCTCATCCTCATTTTTGACATAGACAAAGATGTAAGCCATTGCTCCGTGTCTTTGTGGATGACACCCGGATCACCATGGTAGTGACCTCCATCGAAGACACTGCGAGAGTCCAAGCGGACATCAACCAAATCTTCGAATGGGCCACTCAAAACAATATGAAGTTCAACGAGGAGAAATTTTAACTACTCTGATATGGAAAACTTGATGAAATTAAATATGTGTCTGGGTATACCACAAATTCTAACTATACAATAGAGCGGAAAAGTAATGTGAAAGACCTGGGAGTGATAATGTCAGAGGATCTCACCTTCGAAGACCACAACAATGTATCTACCTCATCCACTAAGAAAATGATAGGATGGATAATGAGAACTTTCAAAACTAGGGATGCCAAGCCCACGATGATTCTCTTCAAATCGCTTGTGGTCTTTAGGCTGGAATACTGCTGTACACTAACGGCCCCCTTCAAGGCTGGCGACATTGCAGACCTGGAGAGTGTACAAAGAACTTTCACTGCACACATAAGTGTGATAATGCACCTAAACTACTGGGAACGATTGAAGGTCCTTGATCTGTATTACCTCGAACGCAGGCGAGAGAGATAAATGATAATATACACTTGGAAAGTCCTGGACAGATTGGTACCAAACCTGCATACGACAATCACTCCATATGAAAGCTAAAGACTCGGCAGGAGATGCAACATTCCCCCGATGAAAAGCTGGGGCACTACGAGTACACTGAGAGACAACACAATAAGTGTCCGGGGCCCAAGACTGTTGAGATGCCTCCCAGTATACCAATAGACCCCTGGCTGTCTTCAAGAAGGCACTGGACAGGCACCTAAAGTCAGCACCTGACTAGCCGGGTTGTGGTTCGTATGTCAGCTTGCGTGCGGCCAACAGTAACTACCTGGTTGATCAAACCCTGATCCACCATGAGGCCTGGTCTCAGACCAGGCCGCGGGGGCGTTGACCCACGAAACCCTCTCAGCTAAACTCCAGGTATATATGCCCCCTTTTATTTTTCTCAACCCTCGCGGCAACATTTTCCTACACAGCATTCTGATTCCTCCCTGCTTACTCACTTTCCGTTGCCTCCACACATTAACTTCACTGATCCTACTAGCCCATAAATTGTGTCACTTTTCATTGCTGGTACAACTATCTTTGTGAATAATAACATATTTGCAATGAAATATTCGTGGCCTCAGGGGTAATAGATGAGAGCTCCCAGTTTTCCCCAGTATGTGTCGGGTTACAAGAGCCTAAAGTTCCTTCAGCTGTTATCCGTCCCATTTTGTGATATGTGCTGTTAAATTCTTCTGATCCCTTTCCTGATGAAACTTTTAATGAGAGTTTGCTTTCCGTGCGCGTTGGTATACCGTTTCAACAGGTCTTTGATCGTTCTCTGTTGCATTATATTGCAGCCCGCATTTATTTGCACAGCTGGTATGCATTCTGTATCTCGGATGTTGCGTTCTTAATCTCTTCTCTATCACCGCCCATCTTGTTGTTAGGTGCTTTCAACACTCATCATCATCTTTGGGGCAGGTCCCACTGTGACTCTCGTGGTGATCAGTTGGAGACTCTTCTCACTTCTCATCCTCTTCAAGTGTTAAACATGGGTGATCCCACCCGTTCTGACTCTTGCACTCAGTCTCTCTCTTGCATTGATCTTTCTATCTGCTCCTCGTCAATTGCACTTGATTACGCTTGGTCTGTTCTCCCGGATATGTACGACAGTGGTCATTTCCCATTATTCTGACTTCTACTATGTATTTCCGACCTCCTCATAACTCCTGCTTGCAATTTGAAAGAGTGAATTGGGACTTATACTCTCATCTTACCTCTTTTTGTGGGGTTTCTTCTTCGTCCTCTATTGATGAGCTGGTGCACCAGTTTTCGAGCTTAGTTTTGACTGCAGGATCACGTTCTATTCCTCAAACCTCAGGTAGGCATTCTCAAACATGCGTGCCTTGTTGGTCTCCTGCATGTGCCTGTGGAGTGTGTTTGAAACATACTGCGTGGGGTCATTATCGATATAATCGGACAGCAGATCATCTTTTGGATTTTAAGCGCCATTCACAACGCAAAACACAACTGTTAGCAAGACTACATTTCCACCGTTACCTTGACTTACCCTATGTATGAAGTTTGGAAGAAGATATGGAAGCTGTAAGGCAAGTACACTCCGGACCTAGCTCCCGTTTTGCGGGTTGCCAGTGTTAGTGATGCTGAACCTCTTGAAGTTGCCATGGAAATCGGGAACTATCTTGCCTGTGTCTTCCAAGGGCTTCACCTCTTTTCCTCGTTTCTCACTTCTACGCCTGCCAGTGAACAATTGCCCATGGATTTCTCTTCTAATGGGATGGAGACGTATAACATACCTTTTACTCTCTTAGAGCCCAGATGCCGATGATGGTCATCGGCATCTGGGCTTGATGATATTCATATCCATATGCTACAGCATCTGTATTCTACAGCTCTTACAGTCCTTGTGCATCTTTTCAATCTTATCTGAATGCGAGGGGTTCTCCCTCAACAATGGAAATTTCTTATTGCACTACCGTTTTGCAAGCCAGGCACTTCGGTGCTTGATACCTCTCACTATCGTCCTACTGCTCTGTCCAGTGTAGTCTGCAAGGTGACGGAATGATCTGTGAATAGACGTCTGATACAGTATTTAGAGACTCACAGTAGTCTTTTCTCTTCTCCAATATGGCTTTCGCAAGGGCCGCTTTATTTTGAACCCCTTGTTCCACTTAGATACGTATGTGCATAATTCCTTTGCTAATAAACATTCCAACCTGGCAGTCTTTTTTGATCTCGAGAAGGCATATAACATCTTTGCCCAGGCCCAGTCCTTAGGCGTCCGTGGTAATCTGCCAACCTTCCTCGCAGCTTTCTTATCTGAAAGACATTTTTGTGTCTGTGTTAGCGCCTTGCTTTGTTTAGGCCGAGTGAGTCCCACAAGGTTGTGTCCTTAGCACTACCCTGTTGCTCTTGGCTATAAATGTTCTGCCTTCCATTCTTCCATCGCATATTTGGTCGTCGTTTTACGTGAATGACTTTGCTATAGCTTATGCAGGCGCTGACTTTCGCCTAGTAGAGGCCTCCCTTCAGGATGCGATTGACTGTGTTTCCCATTGAGCCACTGCTCATGGATTTAAATTTTCTAATGCAAAAACTCATTTCGTTGCCTCTCTGACATCCTCTTGTCCCAAATATTCCGCTGAATCTGCAAGGCTCACATATCCCATAATGTGATAAGGCCAAGTTTCTTGACTTTATATTCGATCGCCGATTGACATGGAAACCTCACATTTCCTCATTGAAGGCAGCTTGCCATTGTCACCTGAACCTCCTTAAAATTCTTGCGCATCGTTCATAGTGAGAAGATCGCTGGACTCTCCTCCGTTTGCATTCCACCCTAGTCTTGTCAGAGCTGGATTTTGGCAACCAAGTCTATTCTGCGGCTTCTCCTGCAACTCTTTCTAAGTTAGATTCTCTTCATCATCAGGGTCTACAATTATGCCTTGGCGCCATTCGTTCATTCCCTGCTGAAAGCCTCTATGCTGAGGCGCATGTTCCTTTTTTAACTGATCGTCGTAATGCTCATTACCATCGTTACTTGTTCGCTCTAATGACCTTCGTGTTCCTATGTACAGATAGGTCTCAGACAATAGCAGAAGCTCGTTATTGGATCGATGTGCCCGCTTCCTCCGTCCATTTCCTCTTCATCTTCATTCACTCTGGTCTTCTCTCCAGTTGTAGCCCACGTATGTTCATGCAGCGTTAGCCTCTTCCCTTCCCCCTTGCATGCTCATGCCTTCGCCGTTAATCCAGATGGTTCTAAATCTTCTGACGGTATTGTGTTCGCGTGGGTGTTCTCTGACGACCTAAAATATGAAGAAAATGCTGACCAGAATTTCAACATAAACAGACATCACCTTGGGTAAATTTATCCTGTTCCCATTTAATTACAGAGTCCTGTCTAGTTGCCTAATTCTCACATTCTGTAGGACTGCAAATCCAACAATTTCTGCTCCTATTTGAGAGGTTTTAAACACAATTTAACGTCTAGACTGACGAAAATTCTTCCAATTTTTCCTAAAGTTTTCTCTTGCCCAGTTAAAAACAATGGCCTCCTCCAAGCGATGCTAACACTCACGCTGGTTCTTTTTTTTATTTAGAAAATAATTTTTATTAAAAACAATGTATTTCACTAATTTACATACAAAATACACTGTATTTTTGGAAAATATAAAGTATTTTCCACATCCGGGGTCATTTGTTAGACTCGTCTAGTATTTTTACCATTGTGTTGTATGCCGTCCTCATAGCACTTCTCCATATTATACGTATGTCTCCTGCGGCATTTGTGATCATTTTGAATTCCCTCCGCCATTAAACAATTTGATTTCCCTCATCCGTTGGTCCTCTGTACTCAACTCTGATTGCGCCATGTGGCTAGCAAAAACAAAAGATAACGTTTTCTGTTGGGTCCCTGGACACGTTGATGTGCAGGGCAATGAACAGGCTAATGTTGCTGCTCGGTCAGAAGTGCGTGATCTTCTGGTTCCCTATTGAGGTATTCCGTTCAGAAATTATTTTACTGTAATCTCTGCCCCGTCTTTGTGGCCGTTGGCAACAACGGTGGTCAGACATGCACCATAATTAATTACACTCTGTTAAACCACTTTTGCCATACTCGGGAAATTGTACTCTCCCGTCTCCCTATTCCTCTCTGTGAGGTTTGTCAGGTCCCTATTTTGGTTCATGACTTTCTTGTGGATTGTCCGGTTTACCAGCAAGCTCGCAGGATTTACCTCCACCGATGCCGCCGCCCTACTGCTCGTACTTTCCCGTCCCTTCTTGCAGACAGTCCTGCCTTTGACTAAGGATCACTTTTTGACTTTTTGTCAGCAACTACTTTACTAGACAAACTTCGACACATAGCCCCTAGCATCACTTCGAGCCCTTTTCTCCCCTCACCTCTGATCCCTTCTCCACTTAGCGCTTATAGCCCTGGCACTATTTTATGCTCCACAGCGCTGCATGACCCTTGTCAGTTTAGTACCTTATTTGATTTTAATAATAATAATGTCAAATTTTCACTGGGGAATTGATAAAAGATATTACACTTATCAGCTTATTTGAAAGCCTTTTTATTACCTGGAGAATACCTGGAAAGGATTCCGGGAGTCAACGCCTCCGCGGCCCGGTCAGTGACTAGGCCTCATGGTGGATCAACCAGGCTGTTACTGTTGGCCGCACGCAACCCAAAGTACGAACCACAGCCTGGCTAGTCAGGTACTGACTTTAGGTGACTGTCCAGTCCCTTCTTGAAGACAGCAAGGGGTCTATTGGTAATCCCCCTTATGTATGCCATCTAGATATGGCCAACTTTTGAACTTCCATTTGCCAACATACTTACCTGTCATGTTCTTGTTATAGATAGTGGGAGCCCTCTCATACCTTCTCCAGGTCCTGTATTTAACAGCAGCAGAGTCTCGAGAATGACAGTTGAACCAAGGCTGGTCTGAAGGTTTCCTCACACACTGCCGGTGAACCATGTGTTTTTGTTAGACATTAATTTAAGGGAGATTGTCACACGCGCCGCACACAGGTGGGCAGAGGAAAAAAACTAAAAGATTCGGAAAATGAGTTAAGTTTACAAAAATACATAATTCAACAATCTGGTGTAAATTTCGTCTTAGTAACATTTTTCTACAACGAAATATTGTACCATCACATTTTTTGTTATGACGCCACAGTTAGTATATCCCAGCGTATTAACTGAATTTTCTGTTTTCTTTTCAGATTTTTTTTTATTTTCTCCCCTAATATTAAAATCACCATTTGGCTTAGTAAGACAGTGGGAGGAGCTGCGGCAGATCAAGGAGAAGCCAGAAATGACGATGAAGATAATACGACAGGAAAGAGATGCTTGTCGCACATGGCATATTAATTAGTTATTTATCATATGCTATCCAAAATCATAGTAGACATATGATAAATAACATAGACACATAATACAAACGCCCAAATGATTAAAAACTGACATACTCTGAGAAATGGTCGATGACCGAGCGGTAAATCATTGTACACATAAGATTATGTTATGCTCTCGATGGTTCTCTAACACAATAGAAAACTTGTAAAGTGAAAGGACACAAGTGCAACTAATGTGATACATTTTATTGTGGCAACGTTTCGCTCTCCAGGAGCTTTGTCAAGCCGTATGTAATAGGACTAACTGTAGAACAACACAGTGGCTAACGCGACTGTCTGGAGTTTTGAAGAACACTCCTATAACAAACACTACTCTCGTATTTAAAGACTCATAAGAAGCTCGATTTCATATATATATATATATATATATATATATATATATATATATATATATATATATATATATATATATATATATATATATATATATATATATATATATATATATATATATATATATATATATATATATATATATATATATATATATATATATGTCGTGCCGAATAGGCAGAACTTGCGATCTTGGCTTAAATAACAACGCTCATCTTGCCATACAGAACAAGCGAAAATTTGTGTATGCAATAATTTCGCCAAAATCATTCTGAACCTACTAACGAAAAAAATATATTTCACTGTGTTTGTTTAGTATTAAATTATTATACATATACGTTTAAAGATATATATTGTTCATTAATGTTAATGTAAAATTTTTAATTTTGCAACATAAGAATCTTAGAAAACTTACATAACCTTATTATAACAAGAACAATTTATTATAGCCTAACCCAACTAAATATATTTTAAATACGTTTAAAATAATTTAATACTAAACAAACACAATCAAATATGTTTTTTTCGTTAGGTTCAGAATGATTTTGGCGAAATTATTGCATACACAAATTTTCACTTGTCCTATATGACAAGATGAGCTTTCCTATTTAAGCCAAGATCGCAAGTTCTGCCTATTCGGCACGACATATATGTGGAGAAATTTTCTCCATGAGGGGGGTATCAGCCCCCTTCAGCCCCTTTCAGCCCCTTTCAGCCCTGAGGGGCCCAGCCCTCTCAGAAGGGACAAGCGTCTTGTTTACTGCTACAGCAAGTAATTGATCCCAGATGCAGTATAAGTATGTGACGTGGTCAAGCTACCGTCGGTCCTTGTAAGACTCCAGTGTTGCAAAGTGAATTTTAATAAAATACAGTCCATCTTTTACTTTAGCAGGACTATTAAGGAAAATCCTGCTCCCACTTTATTACCATGGTAAAGATAGTGGACATTGTTGTCTATGCTTAAGACAGCAAGAATCAAACATTCTGCTTTGCTTCATGGAGGAAGTGGCAAGGAAGCAAAAAGTACCAGGTCAGCTTTCCCCAAACTATTCTACCCAAGAAAATTTAAAAATTATTATTTGTCCAGTGTATTATTAAATTCTTCCCAAATTCTATTAATTATAAATGGATCTAATTTATATAAACCAAAGGAAATATTCATATTATTGTCAAAACTGCTTTTTATGAAACAAGATTCAATTATATTCCTGTCGACCATGGACTTGCTTGATACTACTTTCTCAACTTTTTGAAAATCAATTGGATGGTTAAAATCTCTTACATGAATAAATAGAGCATTGGAATCTTGTCCAGTTCTAATGCTATATTTATGTTGTTTTAATCTTAGTTCGAGATTTTTACCAGTTTGACCGTAATAAACTTTATCGCAAATTTTACAAGGAATCTTATAGACACATCCATCAGCATTTTGGGGGGAATTCTTTATCAAAAGTTTTTTTTACTGTATCAAGATTTTTGAATACAACTTTAATATTAAAAGTCTTAAGAAGAGAAGGCATATCAACCAAGTTTTCATGGTAAGGGAGAACCAACATATTTTTAGTTGAATAAGGCTGGTTGTCCCTTTTTGGATTGTAAAAAGTATTTCTAGCAACTTTAAAAGATTTATCAATTACATTTCTTGGGTATTTTAAATCATTACCTATTTCATAAATTTTGGATATTTCCTCATCTATGAACTCAGGACTACAAATTCGTAAAGCTCTCAAAAACATTGATGAGAAAACAGACAGTTTGACTCTATCTTGATGCGAGGAATAATAGTGGACATAGGAACAGTTATTTGTAGGTTTTCTGTAAATTTTAAATTTGAATTCATTATTACCCTTAATAATTAAAACATCTAGAAAAGGCAATGAGTTATTTTCTTCAAACTCAACAGTAAAGTTTATAGAATGGGCTAAGCTATTTAATTTTCCAAGGAAATGGTGTATATCTACATTTTTGGGCATAAGACACAAAATATCATCAACATATCTGAACCATTTAGCTCTATTAGGGAGGATTGTGTTAAGCAACCTTGTTTCAAAAAATTCCATGTATAGGTTACTAAGAACAGGTGAAAGAGGATTTCCCATTGCCATACCAAACTTCTGAGTGTAAAACTTATCATTAAATACAAATTTTGCATCAACAATGCAAAGTTTAATAAGTTTAATGATAGTAGGAACTGGCAATGGTAAATCATAGTTAACGAGTTCTTCAGATAAGAAACTTAATAAATCATCAACAGGAACTTTCGTAAACAAGGAAGTAACATCAAAACTAACCATAAAATCATTTAAGTCAGTCAAGGAGCTTTTTTATCAACCAAGTCTATGTTGTTTTTAACCAACAATAGGGCTCAAAATATCAACAAGCTTAACACAATCCTCCCTAATAGAGCTAAATGGTTCAGATATGTTGATGATATTTTGTGTCTTATGCCCAAAAATGTAGATATACACGATTTCCTTGGAAAATTAAATAGCTTAGCCCATTCTATAAACTTTACTGTTGAGTTTGAAGAAAATAACTCATTGCCTTTTCTAGATGTTTTAATTATTAAGGGTAATAATGAATTCAAATTTAAAATTTACAGAAAACCTACAAATAACTGTTCCTATGTCCACTATTATTCCTCGCATCAAGATAGAGTCAAACTGTCTGTTTTCTCATCAATGTTTTTGAGAGCTTTACGAATTTGTAGTCCTGAGTTCATAGATGAGGAAATATCCAAAATTTATGAAATAGGTAATGATTTAAAATACCCAAGAAATGTAATTGATAAATCTTTTAAAGTTGCTAGAAATACTTTTTACAATCCAAAAAGGGACAACCAGCCTTATTCAACTAAAAATATGTTGGTTCTCCCTTACCATGAAAACTTGGTTGATATGCCTTCTCTTCTTAAGACTTTTAATATTAAAGTTGTATTCAAAAATCTTGATACAGTAAAAAAACTTTTGATAAAGAATTCCCCCCAAAATGCTGATGGATGTGTCTATAAGATTCCTTGTAAAATTTGCGATAAAGTTTATTACGGTCAAACTGGTAAAAATCTCGAACTAAGATTAAAACAACATAAATATAGCATTAGAACTGGACAAGATTCCAATGCTCTATTTATTCATGTAAGAGATTTTAACCATCCAATTGATTTTCAAAAAGTTGAGAAAGTAGTATCAAGCAAGTCCATGGTCGACAGGAATATAATTGAATCTTGTTTCATAAAAAGCAGTTTTGACAATAATATGAATATTTCCTTTGGTTTATATAAATTAGATCCATTTATAATTAATAGAATTTGGGAAGAATTTAATAATACACTGGACAAATAATAATTTTTAAATTTTCTTGGGTAGAATAGTTTGTGGGTGAGTTGTGCAAAGGACCTATCCAAGTTGGGTCGGCGCGCGTCAGGTGTTTAACCGTTGTGGGATCTGATAGTGAGGTGCTGGCCAGACCCCTTATATAGCTTCCTTGGATGCTTTACTTTCATAGTTCCTTGATAATGTGAGTAGTCACGAAAGCGCTTGGAATTTCTCTATTCTTTCAGAGTGGTTGTTTTGATATATATATATATATATATATATATATATATATATATATATATATATATATATATTACTGTGATCTTATTGCATATATATATATATATATATACATATATATATATATATATATATATATATATATAATATATATATATATATATATATATATATAATTATCTAGGTAGTAGGTTGGTAGACAGCAACCGCCCAGGGAGGTACTACCGTCCTGCCAAGTGAGTGTAAAACGAAAGCCTGTAATTGTTTTACATGATGGTAGGATTGCTGGTGTCCTTTTTTCTGTCTCATGAACATGCAAGATTTCAGGTACGTCTTGCTACTTCTACTTACACTTAGGTCACACTACACATACATGTACAAGCATATATATACACACCCCTCTGGGTTTTCTTCTATTTTCTTTCTAGTTCTTATTCTTGTTTATAAGAATCCTGGAATCATCACTTATTTCTATATCCGACAACTTCAACCAGAATAGTGGCTTCTATAACATAGCTGAACCACTAGCCAAGAAACTTCTTCATCGCTATCCCACATAAGAACACTGTAGAAGGTCTGCTCACAAACTTATCCAATCTCCTTTCCAAGCTACCCAAGTTTTTAGACTCTATAACCCCACTCGGTACATCATCGGGTGCGGCATTCTTCACCTGACCTCAGCATTCTGAACCGGACTATAAATACTCGCGTTCCTTCCACCCCAGGTAGTTCTGTTTGTGACCTGAAAAAGCCCACTGTGTGGGCGAAACGTAGTCAATAAAGGATCACATTATACTGCATTTGTGTTTATATTTCCATTGTGTCGGTATTTTATACCATTTATTTCCAGAGACCACTAGCGTTAACAGTTGTTGTAAAGGCCTCTAGCGTTAAAAGTTGTTGTAGTGGCCCTTAGCGTTAGCAATTGTCGTAGAGGCTCCTAGTGTTAGCAGTTGTTGAAGAGGTTCCTAGCGTTAAGAGTTGTTGTAGAGGCCCGTAGCTTTAGCAGTTGTTGTAGAGTCCTCTACCGCTAACACTTGTTGTAGAGGCCCCTAGCGATAACAGTTGTTGTAGAGGTTCCTAGCATTAGCAGTTGTTGTAGAGGCTCCTAGCATTAACAGTTGCTGTAGAGGCCCCTAGCGTTATCAATTGTCGTAGAGTCTGCTAGCGCTAGCAGTTGTTGTAGAGGTTCCTAGCGATAACAGTTGTTGTAGAGGCTCCTAGCGATAACGGCTGTTGTAGAGGCCCCTAGCTTTAACAGTTCTTGTGGAGGCTCCTAGCGTTAACAGTTGTTGTAGATGCTTCTAGCGTTAACAGTTGTTGTAGTGGCTCCTATAGTTAACTCTAGGAGCCACTACAACAGCTGTTAACGCTAGAAGCATCTACAACAACTGTTAACGCTAGGAGCCTCCACAAGAACTGTTAAAGCTAGGGGCCTCTACAACAGCCGTTATCGCTAGGAGCCTCTACAACAACTGTTATCGCTAGGAACCTCTACAACAACTGCTAGCGCTAGCGTTAACAGTTGTTATACAGGCTCCTAGCTTTAATTAACCGTTGTTGCAGCGGCTCCTAGCTTTAACAGTTGTTGTAGAGAGCCCTAGCGTTAACAGTTGTTGTAGAGGTTGCTAGCATTAACAGTTGTTGTTGTTGTAGATGAAATTGAAATTATATTCTTGAAAGATTTTGAAAAATGTTCAAAATATAGAATAACTTTGACATTTGTTATTGAAAGTCAAGTGTTGAAGCCATATGTGTCGTCACTGCCTGGAAAATGTGATGTAATCACCTTCAATACAGTGAAGGGTTAGAACACTACAAATTCCATGGATCAAGAGCCCTTCACCAGCATAAAGAACACTCCCTCGAGGGTAGTAAATAAAGTGATTGATATGTTCCTCTAAGATCTCAACTTATTCTATAACTCGTGTCATAAAACTATTTATTTTTATTTAACTTTTCCATAAATTCAAGAAGTTTTGTGAGTGTCTTTCAAGCATCGTGTTGTCACTGTCATATATTTAGTATTAACTTCAAGTGTCATACACAATAGAGTATAACATTTACACAAATATTGATTTTATTATCACAAATTCACACTGTAAATGTTACAGTAAACTGCGACTCTGAAACTGTGCAACAAATTCTTTTCCCACATTTACTTTTCCTTCTTATAATCACTTTTCCTTCACATATTCATTTTTCCTTCTACTTCACTTTTCCTTCAACTTCTCCCAACATACATTGTTAATCACTCATATTTTCTCTTCTTCCCCTTTCATTCTCCACGTTTACTCCTCCTAACACATTCACTCTTAATAAGGAACACAGGTGTAGTCTTGTGACCTGTGCACCAGCTCGTACCTGTCTTAGCTCAGTAACCAGTTAGCATTGTAAGGACAAGCAAGACAGCACAGAATAACTACTGAAATATATTTTCTTTCACTTCAGATATTTGTAAGTTATGTACAGTATTTACCGAGAACATGTGCAGTAAGGCAATTTACAAGCAAGAGACATGGTGTGGACTTCTGTTTACCAGACTTGATGGTAAGTTTATCAAACTTTGCTTCACCTGTCTTAAACGTCGCTTCACAGATTTGCTGGGCTTACCTGTCATTGACTGGATGAACCTAGCAATTATCACAACTGTGAGGCCCCTCCTGTTATGCTCTCAACTATGAGATCCCTCTGTTACACTCAACTGTGAGGTCCCTCCTGTTACACTCACAACTGTGAGGTCCCTCCTGTTGCACTCACAACTGTCTGGTCCCTCCTGTTACATTCACAACTGTGAGGCCCCTCCTGTTAGTCCCTTCTATTACACTCACAACTGTGAGGCCCCTCCTGTTACACTCACAACTTGAGATCCCTCCTGTTACACTCAACTGTGAGGTCCCTCCTGTTACACTCGCAACTGCGAGGCCCCTCCTGTTACACTCACAACTGTGAGGTCCCTCCTGTTACACTCACAACTGTGAGGTCCCTCCTGTTACATTCATAACTGTGAGGGCCCCTCCTGTTAGTCCCTCCTGTTACACTCACAACTGTCAGGTCCCTCCAGTTACACTCACAACTGTCAGGTCCCTCCTGTTGCATTCACAGCTGTGAGGCCCCTCCTGTTAGTCCCTCCTGTTACACTCACAACTGTGAGGCCCCTCCTGTTACACTCACAACTGTGAGGTCCCTCCTGTTACACTCTCAACTGCCAGATCGCTGGGCAGGAGGACATGACTGTAGGGCAGTGTCACATACGTCGACTACATTGTTACATACTCTATGAATGCCACACTGATCCTTCCTACACTCTCTACCTTCTTCTATTCACTTTCATTCACTCATTTACTCTTCCTTCCCACATTTACCTTTTTCTTTTCAACATTCAGTCTTCCCCATCTACATTCACTCAAATGCACCATCACTTCCCCTCCCCCAGTCATTCGTCTTTCCCATATTCACACTTCGCCCCAACATTCACTCTTCATTACCACATTCACTTTTTGTTTCAACTTTCATTCCCAACATTGAATTCTCACATTCACTTCTTTCCACATTCATCCCAACACTGACTTCTCATGATATTCACTCATGCCTTCATTCACTCCTTCCTAAATTCCGTCCTTCAAAAATTACATTCCCTCATTCGTTCGTTCTCCTCACATTCACTTTTCCTCCCTATATTCACTCTTCCATTTAATATTCTCACCACGGTTACTACTTCCGTCTGTCACATTTCAACTTTCCTTCCTTATTCGTTCACTCATTATCCTCATTCTCACTCTGTCATCTCCACTTCATAACTATTGTTTTGCTCCCCAGGGTTATCACTCTCACTTTGACTCCCATAATGTACAAGGGAAACAGTCCTCATCATGTCTCAGACTGTTGTTATTATTTACTCATTATTATTATTATTATTATTATTATTATTATTATTATTATTATTATTATTATTATTATTATTATTATTATTATTATTATTATTATTATTATTATTATTATTATTAATTTTACTATTACGTATCCCTGTGGGGGGATCAGATGTGCGGTAACTAGGGAAAGATGACAGGTAATGTTGAAGTGTTCAGATTCTACGTGACTGAATTAATTAATACTATTCCCAGCATCCATGAATGGCTCCAGTGTCTTCCAAAACCCTCCGCAGCCTAGTTTCAAACGTTTAAAAAAACCGCCTCCTTTTACAACAGCAGTATTCCAGCCTAGAGAGAACAAGCGGCTTGAAGAGAATCATCATGGGCTTGGCGTCCTTAGTTTTGAAGGTTCTTCTTATCTATCCTGACATTTTTCTAGCAGATGAGATAGATACATTGTTGTGGTCTTTGAAGTTGAGTTCCTCTGATATTATCACTCCAGGTTCTTCACTCTACTGTGTGGTTAGAATTTTTTTGTATACCCTGATTCAGCTTTAACTTTCTCAAGTTTTCCATATCTGAATAGTTTAAATTTCTCTTCATTGAACTTCATATTGTTTTCAGTGGCTCATTTGAAGATTTGGTTGATGTTCGCTTTGAGTCTTGCAGAGTCTTCGATGGAGGACACTGTCATGGCAATTCGGGTGTCTTCCGTAAAGGAATACACTTACATCACTGTCTATGTCAAATATGAGGAAGAGGAATAGGATGGGAGCTAGTACTCTTTGTGTTCTGTTTGTTAGGAAGTTATAGATCTCTCTACCAACCTTTCCTGTTACTCCTTTATCACACATTTTGTGCCCTAATACATCGTGGTCGCACTTCCAGAAGGCTTTCACAAAGTCTGTGTATACTACATGTGCATTTTGTTTATCCTCTACAGCATCCAGGACCTTGTCATAGTGGTCCAGTAGCTGGGACAGGCAGGAGCGACCTGCTTTAAACTCATGTTGCCCTGGGTTGTGTATTTGATGTGCATCTAGTTGGTTGGAAGTCTTGCTTCTTAGAACCCTTACAAAGATTTTTATGATATAGAACGTTAGTGCTATCGGTCTGTAGTTCTTTGCAATTGCTTCACTGCCACCTTTGTTGAGTTGGGCTATGTCTGTTGTTTTTAGTGAGTGTGGGATGACCCCTGTGTCCATGCTTTCTCTCCAAAAAATGCTGAAGGCAGGTGACAGGGGCTTCTTGCAGTACTTGATGAACATGGAGTTCCATGAGTCCGGGCCTGCAGCAGAGTGCATGGACATGTCATTAATTGCTTTTTCAAAGTCTTGTGGTGTTAGAATTTATTACACAGTAGAAATAGTAACTGATGGTTTTTGCCGATGAAACAATTCTTTTGTCACATTCTGAAAAGAGTTGCAGAAGTTTGTGGAGGAATTTAAGAGGATAAGTAAAAGGGAAATTAAAAGTGAGCATAGGAAAGGCTAAGCGATGAGCATAATAAAAAATCTAGGAAATGAAAAACTGCATATCGGACTGGAGGGAGTATGATGGAAGTAAATATATGTTGAGATATTCGGAAATGGAGAAGTCAATGGGAAAGGAGGAGGTAAAGGAGGTTGTGAATGAAAGAGCATGGATTTCTAATAATCTCGTGGCCCTCAATGAAGGATCCTTGACGCTGGTGAGGGGCTCTTGATCTAGGGAACTGGATCTGTGTTCCAGTTTCCTGAAGTAAACCTGAATACCTTCCCCATCCCCCAAGGCACTGTATAACCCTACGGGTTTAGAGCTTTTCCCTTGATAATAATAATAATAATAGGCTCGTGTGAGCACATGAGTGTAAGCAAATGTGTTTTATAACTTGATATGTTGTTGTAGTGTTAGATAACATTTATGACAAGATTCAGGGAAAATAACAAGCCAGACTTGAGTGATGTAGATGGAAAGTGTTGCGCCGGTACTTGAGTGATGTAGATGGAAGGTGTTGCGCCGGTACTTGAGTGATGTAGATGGAAGGTGTTGTGCCAGTACTTGAGTGATGTAGATGGAAGGTGTTGCGCCGGTACTTGAGTGATGTAGATGGAAGGTGTTGCGCCGGTACTTGAGTGATGTAGATGGAAGGTGTTGCGCCGGTACTTGAGTGATGTAGATGGAAGGTGTTGCGCCGGTACTTGAGTGATGTAGATGGAAGGTGTTGCGCCGGTACTTGAGTGATGTAGATGGAAGGTGTTGCGCCGGTACTTGAGTGATGTAGATGGAAGGTGTTGCGCCGGTACTTGAGTGATGTAGATGGAAGGTGTTGCGCCGGTACTTGAGTGATGTAGATGGAAGGTGTTGCGCCGGTACTTGAGTGATGTAGATGGAAGGTGTTGCGCCGGTACTTGAGTGATGTAGATGGAAGGTGTTGCGCCGGTACTTGAGTGATGTAGATGGAAGGTGTTGCGCCGGTACTTGAGTGGTGTAGATGGAAGGTGTTGCGCCGGTACTTGAGTGATGTAGATGGAAGGTGTTGCGCCGGTACTTGAGTGATGTAGATGGAAGGTGTTGCGCCGGTACTTGAGTGATGTAGATGGAAGGTGTTGCGCCGGTACTTGAGTGATGTAGATGGAAGGTGTTGCGCCGGTACTTGAGTGATGTAGATGGAAGGTGTTGCGCCGGTACTTGAGTGATGTAGATGGAAGGTGTTGCGCCGGTACTTGAGTGATGTAGATGGAAGGTGTTGCGCCGGTACTGTTGCGCCGGTACTTGAGTGTTGTAGATGGAAGGTGTTGCGCCGGTACTTGAGTGATGTAGATGGAAGGTGTTGCGCCGGTACTTGAGTGATGTAGATGGAAGGTGTTGCGCCGGTACTTGAGTGATGTAGATGGAAGGTGTTGCGCCGGTACTTGAGTGATGTAGATGGAAGGTGTTGCGCCGGTACTTGAGTGATGTAGATGGAAGGTGTTGCGCCGGTACTTGAGTGATGTAGATGGAAGGTGTTGCGCCGGTACTTGAGTGATGTAGATGGAAGGTGTTGCGCCGGTACTTGAGTGATGTAGATGGAAGGTGTTGCGCCGGTACTTGAGTGATGTAGATGGAAGGTGTTGCGCCGGTACTTGAGTGATGTAGATGGAAGGTGTTGCGCCGGTACTTGAGTGATGTAGATGGAAGGTGTTGCGCCGGTACTTGAGTGATGTAGATGGAAGGTGTTGCGCCGGTACTTGAGTGATGTAGATGGAAGGTGTTGCGCCGGTACTTGAGTGATGTAGATGGAAGGTGTTGCGCCGGTACTTGAGTGGTGTAGATGGAAGGTGTTGCGCCGGTACTTGAGTGGTGTAGATGGAAGGTGTTGCGCCGGTACTTGAGTGGTGTAGATGGAAGGTGTTGCGCCGGTACTTGAGTGGTGTAGATGGAAGGTGTTGCGCCGGTACTTGAGTGGTGTAGATGGAAGGTGTTGCGCCGGTACTTGAGTGGTGTAGATGGAAGGTGTTGCGCCGGTACTTGAGTGGTGTAGATGGAAGGTGTTGCGCCGGTACTTGAGTGGTGTAGATGGAAGGTGGGAGAGTGGGAGAGTGTTAGTGTGTCACACTACCTGGCTGGGAGAGTGTTAGTGTGTCAAACTACTTGGGTGGGACATTGTTAGTGTGTCACACTACCTGGGTGGGAGAGTGTTAGTGTGTCACACTACCTGGGTGGGAGAGTGTTAGTGTGTCACACTACCTGGGTGGGAGAGTGTTAGTGTGTCACACTACCTTGGTGGGAGAGTGTTAGTGTGTCACACTACCTGGGTGGGAGAGTGTTAATGTGTCGCACTACCTTCCAGGGAGAGTGTTAGTGTGTCACGCTACCTGGGTGGGAGAGTGTTAGTGTGTCACACTACCTAGGTGGGAGAGTGTTAGTGTGTCACACTACCTGGGTGGGAGAGTGTTAGTGTGTCACACTACCTGGGTGGGAGAGTGTTAGTGTGTCACACTACCTGGGTGGGAGAGTGTTAGTGTGTCACACTACCTGGGTGGGAGAGTGTTAGTGTGTCACACTACCTGGGTGGGAGAGTGTTAGTGTGTCACACTACCTGAGTGGGAGAGTGTTAGTGTGTCACACTACCTGGGTGGGAGAGTGTTAGTGTGTCAAACTATCTGGGTGGGAGAGTTTTAGTGTGTCACACTACCTTGGTGGGAGAGTGTTAGTGTGTCACGCTACCTGTGTGGGAGAGTGTTAGTGTGTCACACTACCTAGGTGGGAGAGTGTTTGTGTGTCACACTACCTGGGTGGGAGAGTGTTAGTGTGTCACACTACCTAGGTGGGAGAGTGTTAGTGTGTCACACTACCTGGGTGGGAGAGTGTTAGTGTGTCACACTACCTGGGTGGGAGAGTGTTAGTGTGTCACACTACCTGGGTGGGAGAGTGTTAGTGTGTCACACTACCTGGGTGGGAGAGTGTTAGTGTGTCACACTACCTAGGTGAGAGAGTTTGTGAGTCACACTACATGGGTGTTAGTGTGTCACACTACCTGGGTGGGAGAGTGTTAGTGTGTCACACTACCTGGGTGGGAGAGTGTTAGTGTGTCACACTACATGGGTGGGAGAGTGTTAGTGTCACACCACCTCGGTGGGAGAGTGTTAGTGTGTCACACTACCTGGGTGGGAGAGTCTTAGTGTGTCAAACTACCTGGGTGGGAGAGTTTGTGAGTCACACTACATGGGTGGGTGGCAGAGTGTTAGTGTGTCACACTACCTGGGTGGGAGAGTGTTAGTGTGTCTCACTACCTTGGAGGGAGAGTGTTAGTGTGTCACACTGTTAGTGTGTCACACTACCTGGGTGGGAGTGTTAGTGTGTCACACTACCTGGGTGGGAGAGTGTTAGTGTGTCACACTACCTGGGTGGGAGAGTGTTAGTGTGTCACACTACCTGGGTGGGAGAGTGTTAGTGTGTCACACTACCTGGGTGGGAGAGTAGGAGAGTGTTAGTGTGTCACACTAACGGGGTGGGAGTGTAAGTGTGTCACACTACCTGGGTGTAAGAGTGTTAGTGTAAGTGTGTCACTCTTCCTGGGTGGGAGAGTGTTAGCATGTCAGGGTGGGAGAGTGTTAGTGTGTCACACTACCTGGGTGGGAGAGTGTTAGTGTGTCACACTACCTCGGTGGGAGAGTGTTAGTGTGTCACACTACCTGGGTGGGAGAGTGTTAGTGTGTCACACTACCTGGGTGGGAGAGTGTTAGTGTGTCACACTACCTGAGTGGGAGAGTGTTAGTGTGTCACACTACCTGGGTGGGAGAGTGTTAGTGTGTCACACTACCTGGGTGGGAGAGTGTTAGTGTGTCACACTACCTGGGTGGGAGAGTGTTAGTGTGTCACACTACCTGGGTGGGAGAGTGTTAGTGTGTCACACTACCTGGGTGGGAGAGTGTTAGTGTGTCACACTACCTGGGAGGGTGGGAGAGTGCAAGTGTGTCACACTGCCTGGGAGGGAGAGTGTTAGTTTGTCACACTACCTGGGTGGGAGAGTGTTAATGTGTCGCACTACCTTCCAGGGAGAGTGTTAGTGTGTCACGCTACCTGGGTGGGAGAGTGTTAGTGTGTCATGCTACCTGGGTGGGAGAGTGTTAGTGTGTCACACTACCTGGATGGGAGAGTGTTAGTGTGTCACACTACCTCGGTTAGTGTGTCACACTATCTGGGTGGGAGAGTGTTAGTGTGTCACACTACCTGGGTGGGAGATTGTTAGTGTGTCACACTAGAGTGTTAGTGTGTCCTGGGTGGGAGAGTGTTAGTGTGTCACACTACCTGGGTGGGAGAGTGTTAGTGTGTCACACTACCTGGGTGGAAGAGTGTTAGTGTGTCACACTACCTGAGTCGGAGAGTGTTAGTGTGTCACACTGTTAGTGTGTCACACTACCTTGGTGGGAGAGTGTTAGTGTGTCACACTACCTGGGTGGGAGAGTGTTAGTGTGTCACACTACCTGGGAGGGAGAGTGTTAGTGTGTCACACTACCTGGGTGGGAGAGTATTAGTGTGTCAAACTACATGGGTGGGAGAGTGCTAGTGTGTCACACTACCTAGGTGGGTGGGAGAGTGTAAGTGTGTCACAGTACCTGGGTGGGAGAGTGTTAGTGTGTCACACTACCACGGTGGGAGAGTGTTAGTGTGTCACACTACCTGGGTGGGAGAGTGTTAGTGTGTCACACTACCTGGGTGGGAGAGTGTTAGTGTGTCACACTACCTGGGTGGGAGAGTGTTAGTGTGTCACACTACCTCGGTGGGAGAGTGTTAGTGTGTCACACTTCATGGGTGGGAGAGTGTTAGCATGTCACACTACCTGAGTGGGAGAGTGTTAGTGTGTCACACTACCTGGGTGGGAGAGTGTTAGTGTGTCACACTACCTCGGTGGGAGAGTGTTAGTGTGTCACACTACCTCGGTGGGAGAGTGTTAGTGTGTCACACTACCTGGGTGGGAGAGTGTTAGTGTGTCACACTACATGGGTGGGAGAGTGTTAGTGTGTCACACTACCTCGGTGGGAGAGTGTTAGTGTGTCACACTACCTGGGTGGGAGAGTGTTAGTGTGTCACACTACCTGGGACGGAAAGTCTTAGTGTGTCAAACTACCTCAGTGGGAGAGTGTTAGTGAGTCACACTACCTGGGTGGAAGACTGTTAGTGTGTCACACTACCTCGGTGGAAGAGTATTAGTGTGTCACACTACCTGGGTGGGAGAGTGTTAGTGTGTTAAACTATCTGGGTGGGAGAGTGCTAGTGTGTCACACTACCCTGGGTGGGAGAGTATTAGTGTGTCACACTACCTGGGTAGGTGTCAGAGTGTTAGTGTGTCACACTACCTGGTTGGGAGAGTGTTAGTGTGTCACACTACCTGGGTGGGAGAGTGTTAGTATGTCAGGGTGTTAGTGTGTCACACTACCTGGGTGGGAGTGTCAGTGTGTCACACTACCTGGGTGGGAGAGTGTTAGTGTGTCACACTACCTGGGTGGGAGAGTGTTAGTGTGTCACACTACCTGGGTGGGAGAGTGTTAGTGTGTCACACTACCTGGGTGGGAGAGTGTTAGTGTGTCACACTACCTGGGTGGTTAGTGTGTCACACTACCTGGGTGTGAGAGTGTTAGTGTGTCACACTACCTGGGTGGGAGAGTGTTAGTGTGTCACACTACCTGGGTGGGAGAGTGTTAGTGTGTCACACTTCATGGGTGGGAGAGTGTTAGTGTGTCACACTACCTGGGTGGGAGAGTGTTAGTGTGTCACACTACATGGGTGGGAGAGTGTTAGTGTGTCACACTACCTGGGTGGGAGAGTGTTAGTGTGTCACACTACCTGGGTGGGAGAGTGTTAGTGTGTCACACTACCTGGGTGGGAGAGTGTTAGTGTCACACTACCTCGGTGCGAGAGTGTTAGTGTGTTACACTACCTGGGTGGGAGATTGTTAGTGTGTCACACTACCTCGGTGGGAAAGTGTTAGTGTGTCACACTACCTGAGTGGGAAGGAGAGTGTTAGTGTGTCACACTACCTGGGTGTGTCACACTACATGAGTGGGAGAGTGTTAGTGTGTCACGCTACCTGGGTGGGAGAGTGTTAGTGTGTCACACTACCTCGGTGGGAGAGTGTTAGTGTGTCACACTACCTGGGTGGGAGAGTGTTAGTGTGTCACACTACCTGGGTGGGAGAGTGTTTCTGTGTCACACTACCTGGGTGGGAGAGTGTTAGTGTGTCACACTACCTGGGTGGGAGTGTTAATGTGTCGCACTACCTTCCAGGGAGAGTGTTAGTGTGTCACGCTACCTGGGTGGGAGAGTGGGTGTCAGAGTGTTAGTGTGTTAGTGTGTCACACTACCTGGGAGGATGAAGGAGTGTTAGTGTTTCACACTACTTGAGTCGGAAAGTGTTAGTGTGTCACACTGTTAGTGTGTCACACTACATGGGTGGGAGAGTGTTAGTGTGTCACACTACCTGGGTGGGAGAGTGTTAGTGTGTCACACTACCTGGGTGGGAGAGTGTTAGTGTGTCACACTACCTGGGTGGGAGAGTGTTAGTGTGTCACACTACCTTGGTGGGAGAGTGTTAGTGTGTCACACTACCTGGGTGGGAGAGTGTTAGTGTGTCACACTACCTGGGTGGGAGAGTGTTAGTGTGTCACACTACCTGGGTGGGACACTACCTGGGTGGGAGAGTGTTAGTGTGTCACACTACCTGGGTGGGAGAGTGTTAGTGTGTCACACTACCTGGTTGGGAGAGTGTTAGTGTGTCACACTACCTGGGTGGGAGAGTGTTAGTGTGTCACACTACCTGGGTGGGAGAGTGTTAGTGTGTCACACTACCTGGGTGGGAGAGTGTTAGTGTGTCACACTACCTGGGTGGGAGAGTGTGAATGTGTCACACTACCTGGGTGGGATAGTGTTAGTGTGTCTCACTACCTTCTGTGGGAGAGTGTTAGTGTGTCACACTACCTGGGTGGGAAAGTGTTTGTGTCACACTACCTGGCTGGGAGAGTGTTAGTGTGTCACACTACCTGGGTGGGAGAGTGTTAGTGTGTCACACTACCTGGGTGGGAGAGTGTTAGTGTGTCACACTACCTGGGTGGGAGAGTGTCAGTGTGTCACACTACCTGGGTGGGAGAGTGTTAGTGTGTCACACTACCTGGGTGGGAGAGTGTTAGTGTGTCACACTACCTGGGTGGGAGAGTGTTAGTGTGTCACACTACCTCGGTGGGAGTGTTAGTGTGTCACACTACCTGTGTGTTAGTGTGTCAGAGAGTGTTAGTGTGTCACACTACCTGGGTGGGAGAGTGTTAGTGTGTCACACTACCTGGGTGGGAGAGTGTTAGTGTGTCACACTACCTGGGTGGGAGAGTGTTAGTGTGTCACACTATCTGGGTGGAAGAGTGTTAGTGTGTCACACTACCTGGGTGGGAGAGTGTTAGTGTGTCACACTACCTGGGTGGGAGAGTGTTAGTGTGTCACACTACCTGGGTGGGAGAGTGTTAGTGTGTCACACTACCTGGGTGGGAGAGTGTTAGTGTGTCACACTACCTGGGAGGGAGAGTGTTAGTGTGTCACACTAAATGGGTGGGAGAGTGTTAGTGTGACACACTACCTGGTTGTGAGAGTGTTAGTGTGTCACACTACCTGGGTGGGAGAGTGTTAGTGTGTCACACTACCTCGGTGGGAGAGTGTTAGTGTGTCACACTACCTGGGTGGGAGAGTGTTAGTGTGTCACACTACCTGGGTGGGAGAGTGTTAATGTGTCACACTACCTCAGTGGGAAAGTGTTAGTGTGTCACACTACCTGGGTAGGAGAGTGTTAGTGTGTCACACTGTTAGTGTGTCACACTACCTTGGTGGGAGAGTGTTAGTGTGTCACGCTACCTGGGTGGGAGAGTGTTAGTGTGTCACACTACATGGGGTGGAGAGTGTTAGTGTGAGACACTACCTCTGTGGGAGAGTGTTAGTGTGTCACACTACCTCCGTGGGAGAGTGTTAGTGTGTCACACTACCTGGGTGGGAGAGTGTTAGTGTGTCACACTACCTGGGTGGGAGAGTGTTAGTGTGTCACACTACCTGGGTGGGAGAGTGTTAGTGTGTCACACTACCTCGGTGGGAGAGTGTTAGTGTGTCACACTACCTGGGTGGGAGAGTGTTAGTGTGTCACACTACCTGGGTGGGAGAGTGTTAGTGTGTCACACTACCTGGGTGGGAGAGTGTTAGTGTGTCACACTACCTGGATGGGAGAGTGTTAGTGTGTCACACTACCTGGGTGGGAGAGTGTTAGTGTGTCACGCTTCCAGGGTGGGAGAGTGTTAGTGTGTCACGCTTCCTGGGTGGGAGAGTGTTAGTGTGTTATGCTACCTGGGTGGGAGAGTGTTAGTGTGTCACACTTCCTGGATGGGAGAGTGTTAGTGTGTCACACTACCTAGGTGGGAGAGTGTTAGTGTGTCACACTACCTGGGTGGGAGAGTGTTAGTGTGTCACACTACCTGGGTGGGAGAGTGTTAGTGTGTCACACTACCTGGGTGGGAGAGTGTTAGTGTGTCCCACTACCTGTCACACTACCTGAGTGGGTAGGAGAGTGTTAGTGTGTCACGCTTCCTGGGTGGGAGAGTGTTAATGTGTCACACTACCTCAGTGGGAAAGTGTTTGTGTGTCACACTGTTAGTGTGTCACACTACCTTGGTGGGAGAGTGTTAGTGTGTCACACTACCTGGGTGGGAGAGTGTTAGTGTGTCACACTACCTGTCACACTACCTGGGAGAGTGTTAGTGTGTCACACTAGCTGGGTGGGAGTGTTAGTGTTAGTGTGTCACACTATCTGGGTGGGAGAGTGTTAGTGTGTCACACTACCTGGTTAGTGGACACTACCTGAGTGTGTCACTCTACCTGGCTGGGAGAGTGTTAGTGTGTCACACTACCTACCTGGGTGGGAGAGTGTTAGTGTGTCACACTACCTTGGTGGGAGAGTGTTAGTGTGTCACACTACCTGGGTGGGAGAGTGTTAGTGTGTCACACTATCTGGGTGGCAGTGTCGTTGTTGGTCACACTACCTGAGTGAGTAGTGTTAGTGTGTCACACTACCTGGGTGGGAGAGTGTTAGTGTGTCACACTACCTGGGTGGGAGAGTGTTAGTGTGTCACACTACCTAGTTGGGAGAGTGTTAGTGTGTCACACTACCTGGGTGGGAGAGTGTTAGTGTGTCACACTACCTGGGTGTGAGAGTGTTAGTGTGTCACACTACCTAGTGTTAGTGTGTCACACAAAATGGGTGGGAGAGTGTTAGTGTGACACACTACCTCGGTGGGAGAGTGTTAGTGTGTCACACTACCTGGATGGGAGAGTGTTAGTGTGTCATGCTACCTGGGAGGGAGAGTGTTAGTGTGTCACACTACCTGGTGGTAGAGTGTTAGTGTGTCACACACTACTGGGTGGGGAGTGTGTCACACTACCTGTGTTAGTGTGTCACACTACCTACACACTACCTGGGTGGGAGAGTGTTAGGTGTGGGGAGAGTGTTAGTGTGTCACACTATCTGAGTGGGAGAGTGTTAGTGTGTCACACTACCTTGGTGGGAGAGTGTTAATGTGTCACGCTACCTGGGTGGGAGAGTGTTAGTGTGTCACACTACCTCGGTAGGAGAGTGTTTGCGTGTCACACTACCTGGGTGGGAGAGTGTTAGTGTGTCAAACTATCTGGGTGAGAGAGTTTTAGTGTGTCACACTACCTTGGTGGGAGAGTGTTAGTGTGTCACACTACCTGGGTGGGAGAGTGTTAGTGTGTCACACTACCTGGGTGGGAGAGTGTTAGTGTGTCACACTACCTGGGTGGGAGAGTGTTAGTGTGTCACACTACCTTGATGGGAGAGTGTTAGTGTGTCACACTACCTCGGAGGTAGAGTGTTAGTGTGTCACACTACCTGGGTGGGAGAGTATTAGTGTGTCACAATACTTGGGTGGGGGAGTCGTAGTGTGTCGCACTACCTCAGTGGGAGAGTGTTAGTGTGTCACGCTACTTTGGTGGGTGGGGAGTGTTAGGGTGTCACACTACCTCGGTGGGAGAGTGTTAGTGTGTCACACTACGTCGTTGGGAGAGTGTTAGTGTGTTACACTACCTGGGTGGAAAAGTGTTAGTGTGTCACACTACCTGAGTCGGAGAGTGTTAGTGTGTCACACTGTTAGTGTGTCACACTACCTTGGTGGGAGAGTGTTAGTGTGTCACACTACCTGGGTGGGAGAGTGTTAGTGTGTCACACTACCTTGGTGGGAGAGTGTTAGTGTGTCACACTACCTGGGTGGGAGAGTGTTAGTGTGTCACACTACCTGGGTGGGAGAGTGCTGGTTTGTCACACTACCTGGGTGGGAGAGTGTTAGAGTGTCACACTACCTGGGTGGAAGAGTGTTAGTGTGTCACACTACCTGAGTCGGAGAGTGTTAGTGTGTCACACTGTTAGTGTGTCACACTACCTTGGTGGGAGAGTGTTAGGGGTGGGAGAGTGTTAGTGTGTCACACTACCTGGGAGGGAGAGAGTTAGTGTGTCACACTACCTGCGTGGGAGAGTGTTAGTGTGTCACACTACCTTGGAGGGAGAGTGTTAGTGTGTCACACTACCTGGTTGGGAGAGTGTTAGTGTGTCACACTACCTGGGTGGGAGAGTGTTAGTGTGTCACACTACCTGGGTGGGAGAGTGTTAGTGTGTCACACTACCTGGGAGGGAGAGTGTTAGTGTGTCACACTACCTGGGTGGGAGAGTGTTAGTGTGTCACACTACCTGGGTGGGAGAGTGTTAGTGTGTCACACTACCTGGGTGGGAGAGTGTTAGTGTGTCACACTACATGGGTGGGAGAGTGTTAGTGTGACACACTACCTCCTTGGCAGAGTGTTAGTGTGTCACACTACCTGGTTGGGTGAGTGTTAGTGTGTCACACTACCTGGGTGGGAGAGTGTTAGTATGTCATGCTACCTGGGAGGGAGAGTGTTAGTGTGTCACAATACCTGGATGCGAGAGTGTTAGTGTGTCACACTACCTGGGTGGGAGAGTGTTAGTGTGTCACACTTCCTCAGTGGGAAAGGGTTAGTGTGTCACACTACCTGGGTGGGAGAGTGTTAGTGTGTCACACTACCTGGGTGGGAGAGTGTTAGTGTGTCACACTACCTGGGTGGGAGAGTGTTAGTGTGTCACACTACCTGGGTGGGAGAGTGTTAGTGTGTCACACTACCTGGGTGGGAGAGTGTTAGTGTGTCACACTACCACGGTAGAGAGTGTTAGTGTGTCACACTACCTGGGTGAGAGAGTGTTAGTGTGTCACACTACCTGGGTGGGAGAGTGTTAGTGTGTCACACTACCTCGGTGGGAGAGTGTTAGTGTGTCACACTACCTGGGTGGGAGAGTGTTAGTGTGTCACACTACCTGGGTGGGAGAGTGTTAGTGTGTCACACTACCACCTAGGAGGGAGAGGTTAGGTGGTAGTCACACAAAATGGGTGGGAGAGTGTTCAGTGTGTCAGCTTCCTGGGTGGGAGGAGGTTGGGTGTTAATGTGTCACACCTACCTCAGGTGAGAAAGGTTGTTAGGTGTCACACCACCCTGGGTAGGAGATCGTTATGGTGTCACATCCATCCTGGGTGGGAGTGTTAGTTGTGGGACACACTACCCTTCGGTGGGAGAGTGTTAGGTGTAGTTCACACCTACCCTGGGATGGGAGAGTGTTAAGAAAATGCCTATGCTACCTGGGAGGGAGAGTGTTAGTGTGTCACACTACCTGGGTGGGAGAGTATTAGTGTGTCACACTACTTGGGTGTGAGAGTCGTAGTGTGTCACACTACCTCAGTGGGAAAGGGTTAGTGTGTCACACTACCTGGGTGGGAGAGTGTTAGTGTGTCACACTACCTCGGTGGGAGAGTGTTAGTGTGTCACACTACCTGGGTGGGTGGGGAGTGTTAGTGTGTCACACTACCTTGGCTTGGAGCTGTTAGTGTGTCACACCTACCCTGGAGGCGGGAGATCGTTAGTTTGTCAACACTTACCCAGGTGAGGGAGAGTTGCAAGCTTAGTGCGTCACACTACCCTGAGCGGAGAGTGTTAGCGTCACACCTGCCTTGGAGGGAGGCGTGTTAGTGCGTCGCGACCGCCTGCCCGTGGGGAGTGTTATGTAGCCACTCCACCCGGGTGTGAGAGCAAGTTATAGTCAGTTCACATTACCTGGGTGGAGAGGTTGCTAGTGTGTCACAATTACCCTGGGTGGGCGAGGAGTGCAGTGTGTCATCACTCCACCCTCAGGTGGCAGAGTGTTAAGTGGTGTCACACTACCCTGGGTGGGAGGATTGTTAGCATGTCACACCTCACCTGGGTGGGTGTGAGTGCTTAGTGGTGTCACACCTACCCTCCGGGTGAGAGAGTGATAGTGTGTCCCTCACTACCCTTGGTGGAGTGTTAGTGTGTCACACCTACCTTGGTGGGAGAGTGCCAGGGGGTGCGTCACACCTCACCTTGGTGGGAGAGTGTTAAGTGGTGGTCACACCCTGGGTAGGAGAGTACAGGTTAGTGGTCACACCTACCTGGGTGAGAGGCGTTAGGTTGTGTTACGCCTATATGGGTGGGGAGGAGTTGTTAGTGTGTCACACTACCTCGGAGGGAGAGTGTTAGTGGTGCTTCACTACCTGGTGGGGAGGAGTGCCTAGGTGCAAGGTCACTACCACCTGGTGGAGAGTAAAGTTAAGGTGCTCGTCACACCCTCCCGGGTAGGGGAGAGGGGTGAAAGAGGTGCAACACCACCACCTGGGTGGGAGATGTTAGTGTGTTACGCCATGGCTGGGTGGAGAGTCTTAGTGCAGTCACGCCACCCTGTGTGAGGGAGTACAGTTAGTGTCATGCTACCTGGGTGGGTGAGGAGTGTTAGTGTGTCACACTTCCCTTGATGGGGTGATGTTAGTGTGTCACACCTACCCGGTTGGGTGGGAGGAGTGTGCGGTCACCACTCACCAGGGAGAGGTTATGTGTCATAATTACCTGGGTGGGGAGGAGTGTTAGTGTAGTCACACTACCATAGGTGGGAGTGGGGTTTGAAGGTCACAATTGACCTGGTGGAGAATGTTACTGTTTCACACTTACCCTGGTGGGGAGAATCGCTTAGCGTCACACCACCCAGGTGAGTGTTAGTATCCACCACTACCCAAGGTGGTAGAGCGTTAGTGCGTGAAACCATCTGCGGAGAACGCCAGTGTGTCACAATCACCTGGTGGGGAGAGTGTTAGTGTCGTCAGCCATTACCTGCGGTGGGCGAGAGCAGTTGCCGTTGACACCTACCCGGTGGAAGAGTGTTAGTGTGTCAACTGACCTCACCCCTGGTTGGGAGGAGTTGAGTGGTGCATACCTACCTCGGCAGTGAGAAGGAGTGTTAGTGGTGTCACTACCATATGGGATGGGAGATGTTCGTTAGTGTCACACTTACCAATTGGGGAGGAATGTTAGCTCGGTCACACTTACCTTGGTGGGAGTGCTAGTGCGTCACACCTACCTGGGTGGGGAGTGTTGCGTGGTCGTCACTACCTCGGTGCGGAGATGTTGAGTTACAATTACTCCGGGTGGGAGAGGCGTTAGTGTGCAACACTACCCGGTGGGGAGGTTAGCCGTTGTCAGAGACCCGAGTTGGAGAAGGAGCGAAGAAGGGTCACACCTACCTGGGTTGGGAGATTAGTTAAGTGTGCGTCACACCAACTCGGGGGAGCGGTGAGGTTTTGAATGCGTCACCACCACCTGGGATGGGAGAGGCGTTAGGTGTGTCGCCAATTACAACAGGAGAGTACCGTGGACACACTACCTCGGCAGGAGGTTGTTAGGTGTGTCATACCACCTGGTTGGGAAGATTAGCAAAACACACTTACCCGGGTGAGATGTTCAGGTAACTGTCTCGCTAACGGGGATGGGGAAGGAGTGTTAGTGCGTCACAATACCTGGATGCCGAGAGTGGGTTGGCGGGTCATACACCAGTGCGAGGCGCGTTAGCGTGTCACACCACCTGGTGTGAGTGTTAGGTGTGCTGCCACCACCTGGTGGGGAGTGGGTTAGGGTGTGCTCACACCACCTGGCGTGAGAGTCAGTGCGTCGGCGACTACCCGGGAGGAGTGGTTAAAGGAGTCACCATGGGTGGGATTAGGTGTTATGGGGAGACACCATTGTTGCGATTGTTAGTGTCACACCTACCTGGGAGGGAGAGTGTTAGCGTGTCACTAACTTACCCTGGTGGGAGGGAGAGAGTTAGGTGTGTCACACTCACCTCCGTGGGATCAGTGATAGTGTGCCTCTGCACTTCACCTGGTGGAGTATTAGTGTGTCAAGACTCCTCGGAGGGTGGACAGGGGTTAGTTAGTGTACAAGCACTGGCCTGGTGGGAGAGTGCTAGTGTCACACTCACCTGGTGGGGAGAGAGTTAGTGTGTCGCTAACTTACCTGTAGGTAGGAGAGCATTAGTGTCGTCCACCACCCAACCTGATGGAGGAGTGCTAGTGTGTCACTACCAATATTAGGGTGGGAGTGCGTTAGGTGTAAGTACACCACCTTGGTGGGAGGGGATGTTAGTGTGTCACTCCTACCCTAGGAGGGAGATGTTAGTGTCACCACCTACCCGGGGAGGGGGAGCTGTTTAGCTCTGTCACACTACCAGGTGGAAGAGTGTTAGGTGTGTCACGCCTACCCTGGGTGGGAAAGAGATCGAGTGTGTCAATGTTACCCTGGGTGGGAGAGTGTTAGTGTCGTCACTCTCTTGATGGGGGAGACTTGCCTAGTGTCACACCTCACAGATGGGAGAGGTTGTTTGTGCGTCAGCATCTATCTGTGGGGTGGAGTGTTCAGGTGTGTCACACCAACCTGAGTGGAAGAGTGTTGGTGTCACACTCACCCTGGGTGGAAGAGGCGTTAATGTCACACCTACCTGGTAAAGGAAGTGGTTAGTGTGTCGTTAATTACGTCGGCGGTGGGTGGAGGAGTGTTAGTGTGCTCACACCTACCCTGGGTGGGAGAGTGCTTGGTCGTGTCAGCACTATCTGGGTGGGAAGAGGCGTTAGAGGAGTGCGCATACTACCTGGGTGGAAAAAGTGTTAGTGTGTCAGCACCTACCTGAGTCGGAGAGGTTGTTAGTGTGTCGCTCTGTTAGTGCGTCGCCACCGTCACCCTTGGTGGGGAGAGGCGTTAGTGTTTCCGGTCGCTACCTGGGTGGGAGCGTTGTTAGTGTGTCAAGAACTTACTCCCAGGTGGGTACGGAGTGTTTATAGTGTCACATTACCTGGGTGGAGGAGTGTTAATAGTCAACCACCTTTGTGGAGGTTGTTAGTGTCGTCACTACCTGGGTGGAGAGTGTGTTATTGTGTCCGCTAACCTACCCGGGGTGGGCGGGAGTGTTATCGCTCGCTATCATCCTCAGGTGGGGTGGAGTGCTTAGTGCGGGTCAGCACCTATGTGGTTGGGAGAGGTTAGTTGACACATCCACCTCGGTGGAGTGGTTATTGCAACAACCACCCTCACCTGGTGGGAGTAGTTAGTGCCAGATTACCTAGGTGGGGAGAGTGTTACAGTGTGGTCAGCACCTACCCTGGGTGGGAGACTGTTGTGTGTGTCAAACTATCTGGTGAGAGTGCCAGTGTCACACCACCTCCGGGTGGGAGAGTGTTAGTATGTCACACCTCATGGTGTGGAGAGTTGTTAGTGAACACCCTCGGTGTCGGTGGGAGGTTAGCTGCGTGCCTCGCACCACCTGGTTGGGTGAGAGTGTTAGTGCGTCGTACCACCTGGGTGGGAGAGTGCGTTAGTGTGTTACACCTACCCTAGGTGGTGTGGTGGTGCTTCAGTGTCACACCTCACCCTGCATGGAGATAGCTAGCGTGGTCACACCTCATAATGGGTGGGAGAGTGTTAGTGTGTCAACACTCACGTAGGTGGGAGAGTAAGCGTTTTGGTTCAACAACCTACTTGGTGGAGGAGTGTTAGGCATTCGTCACACTACCTGGGTGGGAGGAGTGTTAGTGTCACAACCACCCTCGTTGCGAGTGTTAGTGTGTTACACTTCCTGGGTAGGGAGATTCGTTAGTGCAAGTCACACCACCTCTGGTGGGAAAGGTTGTTAGGTGTGGTCACCTACCTGAAGTGGTAATGGAGTGGTTAGTGTGTCACACCTTACCTGGGTGGAGGAGCGTTAGTGTACGTCATACCTCACCTGTGGTGTGAGCTCTTTTAGTGAGTCACCACCTGGGAGGTAGGAGTGTTAGGTGTGTCACACCTACATGGGTGGGAGTGTTGCAGTTCTGACTACACTACCTCCGGTGGGGAGGAGTGTTAGTGGGTGTCTGCCACCTACCTGGTGTGGGGAGTGTTAGTAGTGCTCACACCTACCTCGGTGGGAGATGTTAGTGCGTCACACTACCTGGGTGGGAGAGGTTAATTGTGTCACACCTACCCTGGGAGGTGAGAGTGTTAGGTGTGTCATGCCACCTGGTTGGGAGATGTTAGTGACACACCTAACCCTTCGGTGGGAGAGCGTTAGTGGTGTCGCACTATCCTGGCTGGGAGAGTGTTATGTAGTCGTCACCTACCTGGTGGGGAGAGGTTACAGGTGCGTTACACATCAACCCTGGTGGGTGGATATGTTTGTAGTGTCACCTACCTGGGCATGGAGAGAGAGTTAAGGTGTCATCCATATGGGTGGGGAGCGGTTAATGCAGGTGACCCACCTAATGCAGGTGGGGAGATGGTTAGGTCGGTCACAATTACGGTTGGGTGGAGGAAATGTTATACTGTCACTAACTTACCCTGGGTGGGAGAGGTGTTAGTGGGTCACACCTACCTCCGTTGCGAGAGTGTTAGGTGTAAGCTTACACCACCTGGGCAGGGAGATTCGTTAGTGTGTCACATAATTACCTCCTGGTGGGAGTGTTAGGCAGGCTCACACCTCCTGGGAGTGGGAAGGAGGAGGTTGAATAGGTGTCACACCTCACCCGGGTGGGAGAGGTTGCTAGTGGTGTCATACTACCCTGTGTGTGAGAGTGCTTTAGTGAGTCAACCACCTGGGAGGTAGAGTGTTAAGTGTGTCACACTACTATGGTGGGAGGAGTGTTAAGTGATGGCTAATACCTCTCGGTGGGGAGAGTGCTTAGTGTGTCACAATTACCTGGGTGGAGAGTAGTTAGTGTGTCACTCCACCTCGGAGTGGGAGAGTGCTTATGTGGTCACACCTACCCGGGTGGGTGGGAGTGGGTTACTGGGTGTCACACCTACCTGGGTAGGGAGTGGTTAGCGTGTCACACCCTTCCTGGCTTGGGAGTGGCTTAGTGCGGGACACCACCGTACCCGGTGGGAGGTGTTAGGTGTGCTCACTCACCCTGGGTGGGAGTGTTAGTTAAGCAGTCATGCCTATCTTGGAGGTGAAGAGTGTTAGTGTGTCACAGTATCTGGGAATAGGGGAGAGGTTAGTGCGTCACACTACATTGGTGGGAGAGTAGCTTGTGGGTAACACTAAATAGGGTGGGTGGCGATGTTAGCGTTAGTGGTCACAATACCCTGGGTGGAGAGTGTCTTAGTGTCACACTAACTCGAAGGACATGTTAGTGTTGTCAAATTACCTGGGTGTGTAGGTGTTAGTGTGTCACACTCGGCCTTGGAGGGAGTGTTGCACAGTGTGTCACGCCTATCCTGGGAGGAGAGTGCTTAGGCTTGTCATGCTACTTTGGTGGTGGCGTTAGTGAACAGGTGGCTCCAGACCACCTGGGTGGAGAGGTGCTAGTGTAACACTACCCTGGGTGGGTGGGAGAGCATAAGTGGCCGTGACTCCCCTGGTGGAGAGGTGCTAGTGTGTCACACTACCTGGTGGATAAGTGTTAGTGTGGTAACACCACCTGGGTGGGTGGGTGGAGCATAAGGTGGTCAGCACCCACCTGGGTGGGAGAGTGCCTAGTGCGTGGTCACACCTACCTGGGTGGGAGATGCTAATGTGTCACACCACCTGGGTGGGAGAGTGTTAGTGCTGGTCCACTGTTGATGTGGTGGGAGATCGTTAAGTGTGGTCACACTCACCCGGGTGGGGTGGGAGACAATAAGTGTGTCCACACTACCCTGTGGTGGGGAGTGTTAATGTAGTCTCAATTGCCCGGGTGGGCGAGAGCGGTGAACGTCGTCACACCTATCCTGGCGTGATCAGTGCGTTAGTGTCCCTCACTTCAGGATGGGAGAGGCTCAGAACTACATAGGTGGGAAAAGTGCTTCGGAGCTCACACCATCCTTGGTGGGGAGCGTGTGTGTGTCATACCTACCTGGATGGGAGTGGGTGGAGAGCATAAGTGTGTCAGCACTACCCGTGGGTGGGAGCGTTGTTGCACGTGTCACACCACCTCGGTGAGCAAGTTGCGCTGGTGTCAAGGCTCACCTCCTCTGGTGGAGAATGTTAGTGTGCAAAGTCAAGACTACCTGGGTGGGAGAGGTTAGGTTAGGTGTCAGCAATACAAGAGTCGGAGATCGTTAGTGCTGTCACACTACCCTGAGTCCGGAGTGTTAGTGTGGTCCGCACTGTTAGTGTGTCCACTACCTTCAGACCTTGGTTGGAGTGTTGCTGTGTCACGCTAGCTGGGTGGGGAGCGTTGTTAGTGTGTTAAACTATCTGGGTGGGAGAGTGCTTGTGTGTCACACTCACCTTGTGTGGGGAGAGTGTTAGTGTGTCAAGCACTGCCCTGGGAGGGTAGGAGGAGTTGTTAGTGTGTCACACCTACCTGGAGTGGGAGTAGGAGAGTGTTAGGTGTGTACACTACCTGGGTGGGAGGAGTGTTAGTGTTGTTACTTTCTGGGTGGGGAGGAGTGTTAGCATGTCAACTTTTCTCCACCCTGAGTGGGAGAATTGTTAGTGTGTCACCTCTGCCCTGCGTGGGAGTAAGTTGTTAGCATGTCAC